>NW_017306926.1:732198-747544 GCF_000935625.1 Nanorana parkeri | reverse complement strand
GCCAATCACAGGCACTGAGACATTTACCGATCTCTGCAGCTGCGGACCGGGAACATGTCTCAGTGCCTGTGATTGGCCCTGCACGCTGACGGCTTCCCGGCGGGCTCGGCACGAGGTGCTTGCGAACACGCCCGAGCCCATCACTAGGCATGACAACGTTGTTTGGCTTTGTAGCAGAAGTTGTAACTGGAATCTCTGGCAGAGACATCCCACCACTGAAGACCCCGAGATAAACACAAATCCAGCACCGGGAATATCAGCTAGACAGCAGCCAGGCAACGCTGAAATATCGGACTTGGGCGTCCTGTAGAACTTTTGTAGAAGTCATATGACTGCACATCCTAATCAGGTACCCCAATAACTAAACTGGGTCCGATATCTGGCCCCCATTTGTAAAGCTGGCCACACACCTTACAATTTATCTGCAGATTTTCTGTGGTCAGATGGAAAAGGTGGAACAGATTCCTCCATCTTCACTTAACCCCTTCATGACTGAGGCCTTTTTTTCCATTTTTTGCACCCATGTTATATTCCACATTTTAGGCCTGAAAATTCCTTAAAACCCCCCACACATTCTATATTTTCTGAATGCCAAGACCCTATACAATATAATGGTGGTAGTTGCAAATTTTGATGTTGCGCAATATTAGCGCAACTCCTTATTAAACCGCAAAATTTAGTGATAAATTTAATTAAATGCCCCAAAACACAACAAAATACCAATTTTTTAAATGAAATATAAAAGATGAGGTTACAACGAGTAAAACGATACCCAACATGCCCAGTTTACAAATTGCGTGCGTCCGTGAAAAGGCGAAAAACTGCAGTACCCCAAAAAGTCCATAGAAGACGCTTTAAAAGCCCCCACAGGTCATCAATTTAGAGATACCCCAAAATACTGGCCCTAGAATTATTGCTCTCACTCCGGCGTGCGCGGCGATACCCAACATATGTAGCGCGTTCGTCGTTTTCATACGCACCCGACGCTTGCTTACGTGGCAAAGCGCGTGCTCGCGGGGGACTTTTAAAATTGTTTTATTATTATTATTAGATTTATTTATTTTGATTTTAATTTTAAAACTGTTTTTTTTTTTGTTTTTTTACTTTACTTTGACTGCTATCACATGGGGGGGCTTACAAGCCCCCCCATGTGATAGCAGATGGTGGTGACAGGTACTCTTTAAGGTAATTTAATTTAAAAAACTTTTTTTGTTTTTTTTACTTTACTTTGACTGCTATCACATGGGGGGGCTTACAAGCCCCCCCATGTGATAGCAGATGGTGGTGACAGGTACTCTTTAAGGTGATGCTGGGGGTCCAAAAGACCCCCAGTGTCACCTTTACACTGGAAATAAGCTACTGAAGTACAGATGGCACATCAATAGCTTATAGCTGGGCTGCAGGAGCCCAGAACTGACAGCCCAGGGACCGGAAGTGATGCAATCTGCATCGCTCCCGGTCCCATAGAACGGGGAGGGGATCGATGAACGGAAGTTCCCCCATATCCTCCCCAGCTCCCCGCGGACACCAAGGACGCCGGTCCCGGGCCCATAGGAGGGGCAACGGAGCACGGGAAGCACGGCGGCTGGGCGGCCCCTTCTTCGGGACGCAGAAGCGATCTGGCGACAGGTAAGTCGCCAGAATCGCTTCTGTTGTAAAGCCGACAGTCAGCTCTACAAGTTTAAACAGAGTCCCGATGCTGCCGACGTACACTGTACGTCGTCAGTCACGAAGGGGTTAACTGCGTGGAGGTAGTAATCTCCACCTGGGCCAATCTTCTGTAATCTGGCTCTCAAAACATCTGAACAATGCCTGCATCCAATCAGAGTGTTCTGGTATTTTGACAGCCAGTGGGGGCCGACTAGCAAGACACTAAGGGCTTGTTCACACCAAATGCAGACCAGATCTCTATGAGTTTCTGCACACGCGGCGCAGTGGGTTGCGCCGCGTTTTTTGCCTCGTTTTTGATGCGTTTAGCGCTATTTTTGGTAAAAAAATATTTTATTTTTTAGTTTAAAATGGGCATCCGCATGCGTTTTTGATGTGTTTGCATGTGTTCCAGAGCTTTCCAGAGCAGGTAAAATAGGGCCTGCTGCAGTTTTGTTACATGCTCTGGAACGGAACGCTGCGATGTGAACTAGAGCCCAAGATACCATTGGAGTACATTGGACGCAGTTTTGCTCCGGTCTGTAACTGCTCTGCTCCTGGAACGCGCTAGGTGTGAACAAGGCCTGAAGATTCCTTCATCCACACAGCTTAGCTTAGATGGAGGAATCTGTTGCACTTTTTCCATCTGACCACAGAAAATCTGCAGATAATTGTAAGGTGTATGGGCACCTTAAAGGAGAACTATGGGGTCAGGGCTTTTCCCCATAGTTCTCCATAGGGTAACGGGAGGACACAAACTAGCGTCCTACCATCACCCTAAGCTCAGTATACCGCGAGCTGTAGCTCCCTATATACTGAGAGGCCGCAGCTGAAGCGGATCCCGACAATTATGTCTGGATCCGCCCAGCTGCGTGAGTAACAGCTGGCTATGCCTATCTAGAGGCAGAGCCAGCTGTACCCGCCCCCTCCCCCGTCCGTTCCGCCAGTCGGCGCTGGAGGATCGGAGCGGGGAGGGGGGATGTTAGGATCCAGAGCGCCTCCAGGTGGCACTGGAGCTAGCCCTGCAGTTCCAGTGCTCACCTGCGGGTGTCTCCCAGCACTAAGCCATCACCTGGTGCTTCCTGGGAGGGTATTTAAACCCTCCCTGCAGCCAGGACGATGGCTCAGTGTTGTTTCCTGTTTGTCCTGAACCCAGAACCCTGTTTGAACCTTGTTACCTGTGAGTCCTGAATCCTGTTTTGAACCTTGTCACCTGTGAGTTCTGAATCCTGTTTTGAACCTTGTCACCTGTGATTCCTGAAGCCTGTTTTGAACCTTGTTACCTGTGAGTCCTGAATCCTGTTTTGAACCTTGTCACCTGTGAGTCCTGAAGCCTGTTTTGAACCTTGTCACCTGTGAGTCCTGAATGCTGTTTTGAACCTTGTTACCTGTGAGTCCTGAACCCTGTTTAAACCTTGTTACTTGTGAGTCCTGAAGCCTGTTTTGAACCTTGTCACCTGTGAGTCCTGAATCCTGTTTTGAACCTTGTCACCTGTGAGTCCTGAAGCCTGTTTTGAACCTTGTTACCTGTGATTCCTGAAGCCTGTTTTGAACCTTGTTACCTGTGATTCCTGAATCCTGTTTTTGAACCTTGTTACCTGTGAGTCCTGAAGCCTGTTTTGAACCTTGTCACCTGTGAGTCCTGAATCCTGTTTTTGAACCTTGTTACCTGCGAGTCCTGAATCCTGTTTTGAACCTTGTTACATGTGAGTCCTGAACCCTGTTTGAAGTCCTGTTTCATGTGTCTTTTGTTTGCTGTCCTGAGCCTTGTTGCTGGTTGTTGCTATTAGTCTAAGGTGTGTATTAAACAACCTATACATATCTAACATCCTTGCCTGGTCCGTGTATCATACATTCTGCCTTGTCCTGTGTGGTCACACGCGTTTGATCTGCCAGTGTGGGTACCTGCGGAGGTGTGGGGTCACCTGTGTCGGTATCCCTGACAGGGGAATCCAGCCCCTCCCCTGTCACGGCAGAGAGCCGTGACAGGATGGAGAGGTGAGGGAACGCCGGTATGTGTTCGCTCACTTCCCGATCTACTGAGCCGACCTGTGACAGTCTCATTGTCACAGGTCGGCTAGAACTATGAGGTGAGTGAAAAGCACTTGCCTCATAGTTCTCCTTTAAGACTGAACTTTTCCGCTCGATTAAAAAAAAAAAAATCAAAACAGACAGGACCCGCTTATCAGAGAAAAGTGGAGCCCGCCTCAAGATCTAACGGGAGAACGTTAGGTCAATTTACATAGCTCCTTCCCATAGTCCTTTGCCAGGAGATGAAAGTTAATTTTGGAAGAGAGGACTGCATGTTCAGAATTAAATTGAAGAGACACGTAGTGGAATCTGTGGCAAGATTGATCTCATTGTTCCTTTCTAAGTTAATCAGCGTGTTGATTAGGCAGAATTTCTCTCCATATAATTTAATCTCCAAAGGATCTCTTGCATGTCTCACACTAATTATTTAATTCATCCGAGAGCTCTCATTTACATTTGCTTCTCCAGATGAATTATAAGCATGTAATATCAGTATACCGCTCTCCTTCCTGCCGTATTAACCTTTCGCCAAACACCACGGACTGGCTCGAAAAAAGCCGCCCGGCATGAGGTGCCGTCTCTGGGTTTTGGGTTTTCTTTTTTTCTGCCGAGAGATCATTCTGCAACAGTGTCTCAGGACTGCAATCCCCCACTAAGGCCGAGCTCAAAAGATATCCTGACTACGTCTCCGAATATGAGACGGAAATGTACAGAATGAAACTTTTTGTTTCCGAGGGTTGCGGCTCTGAAAAGCTTTTATGAAAAGAAAGTTTATTTCGCTTTGTGGAAACAGGTTTGTAAAATGTTGCAATTTTCTAAAAGGTGGGTGTGGATTTCTGGGGGCCCCTTATCTTGAAGGGCCAGGAATGTGAGGATAAGGCCCTTGTCCTTCTCAACTTGGGGACAAGGGTCCTTGCCCAGGTCGATGCCCTGCCAACCTGCCGACACAAACATGACAACTAGACATGTGCACAACAAAAAAAATTGTTTCCAAAACGAAACAAATGAAAACAAAAAATATTTTCATTTGTTTCATCAAAGGAAACACATTTTTATGTTGTTTCGGATTCAAGGGCAACGAGCCTCCGAATCCAAAACCGCACACTAAAACCGCAGAACGAGCAGCGGCGATATCAGCCGCCGGTGTATTCTGCGCATGCGCGTCGCCATTTTGGAGTAGCTCTTGGTATACACCAAGATGTTCGAGCGCTGCCATCTTGGTGTATACCAAAATCTACTCCATAATGGTAGCGCGCATGCGCATAACACACCGGCGGCCGTTCTGGCCACTGCTCGTTCAGCATGTGATGTCACCGGCATGTGACGCCAAATGCTCTGCCTCCAAGTAGGCAGCGGCCATGCACAGAACACGCCGGTGGCCAATTACTGATTTTCGTTGATTTGCAGGTGCGTCCGAATCCGAATGCACATGTCTAATGGCAACACACGCCAACCATTCTTTCCCATCACAAATGCCAACTCTCTGAATGTCAACAAACCGTCCGGGGGCGTTGGCTGACACCATTGACCATATACTGTATGGGCCTGGCCATATGAGGTCAATGACATCACCCAGGGTCCCCAGCTGCCTTGTTCACAAACAGAAGCCGGCTGGGGAACTGTAATTTAACAGTTTGGGGGTTATTCACTAAGCTGCCGAAGATAGCCGAGTGAATAACCGACCTGAAATGAAAGGAGCTGGATGCCGTCTGGCTATTCACTTCAGATGAGTATGGCTGATTTCAGCCGTACATTGGCTAACTTTAGCTCCCTTTGGTTCACTTCGGTTTAGCCAAACAGCCTCAGCACGTTCAGATGAGCCAAAGCGCAGAACACATTAGCCTCAGCCGATCCAACATCTGGATGGGCTGAGGTGAGCATATGGCAGTTCACTGGCTATATAGTGTATGTGCGTGGTCAAGGCACCACATTCTTTGTAGGTTCAAAATATAAACATATTACATATAAGAGGGTCTTATAAGAGGACAAATACTTGTAATTGTTTATTCTAATCCTTCCGTGTTTGGAACTTTATGTGAAGCCAGACTCAACAAGTTCTTCTAAGTGCTTCTGGAATCAACTGCAACCTCTTATTAGATGATTCTAAACTATTCAACCTCCCAGCCTGAGAACCAGCAAAGACCCAAAAAAAGAACAATGGATAAAGTTGAGAATACCAAATGTGCAGATTCACCTGGCACATTAGTAGGTTTTTTCCCAGAACATTAGATTACCCCCCAAAAATCTGATTTTGAACAATGGGGTGGCCGGGTGCTTTACAGAAGGACCAGGAAGAGCCTGTGGTGGCTGCATTCATTTTACCTGTAATCCTGCCAGTAACACACCTCCTTGGCTCTGCCTATCTAGAGGCAGAGCCAGCTGTACCCACCCCCTCCCCTGTCCGTCAGAGCAGGGAGGGGGGGAATCCAGCCCCTCCCCTGTCATGTCAGAGAGCCGTGATAGGATCGAGAGGTGAGCGAACACCGGGATATGTTCGCTCACTTCCCGATCTACTGAGCCGACCTGTGACAGTCTCATTGTCACAGGTCTTCTAGAACTATGAGGTGAGTGAAAAGCCCCTCCCCCTCATAGTTCTCCTTTAAGGTTCATTCACATCAGCAGTCGCGCCCAACCACAGAGCTGCTGGTGTGTGTGTGTCCCCGGGCAGTGCTGATGCACTCGATCGAACCGCATCACATTTTTTTTTGTTAGAACTTTATTGAAATATCACAAGTGACATTTCTTTCGTTTCCATGTACTCACCATGGTGCAATGTGGTTGTACCTTTTCTTGTTGTGGATCGCGGTGATGTGAACCAAGCCCATGCATGAAAGGGCAAATTGCGGAGCTGCAAAAAATGGCCAGCGCAGCCAGAACGCAGATTGTGTGAACCGGCCCTTAGGGTGACAAAGCTCACTCATTGCACTGTATGTCTGTGGAGGAGCACACAGGAAGTGTGCTAGGAGAACAGAAAATGGGGGTCTCGGTTTCCAGATTACAACCACACAATTGAATGCTCTGAAGACGAGAAGAATTATCGGAGGTGTCATTTCTGATTGGGAAGACACAATGGTTATCTTCTATTGTTTTCATCATCCCGGCCAGATAACGTTCTCTGTCTTTTTATAACTCCTTATCCGCCTCCTTTTATATAAAATGCGATATTTTATCATTTTACATCACGTCGAACTGAGCGTCTCATTACCTGCCCGGCGCGGGGTGTCACGCTGACTTCGCCTGTCACAAAGTCTCGTCAGATGGTGCAAACTTTTCTCTGTGAATTCCTGACGAGGATGCGGCTGTGTGTGTAGAGATGAGGATTCGGAATGTCGCTCTCCCCGCAGTCTGTGTGACCCACTTCACCGGAGATAAAGTCATGACGACTCAGAGTGATACAATATTCTTACTTTGTGTGAAATTAATTCATTATTCATCATCTATGCGTGTTATAAGAATTAAAGGAAATGTTCATTTTTACCCAAAAGCGTTATTATTGTTCTTCAGAGTTATTCCTGCACTTAAAGTGACAGTAAAGTCCCAAAAAATGTTTTCCCTCCCCACATGGTAATGTCAGCACTTACCTTAAATTATGTCTTTTAAGCCGATCTTCTCCTTCTTTCCTGATGTTTTCATCTGTACCTCCAGCGCTGCTGCGGGTCTCCGATCCAGCGCTGACTCCTCTGTCCTTGCTGGCATTTCCTGTCCCACGGTGTCTGCATGCGGGTGCACGCCGTCCATAGACCTACCCAGTGGCGTAACAACCTGGGGGGCGGCCGGTGTGCTGGCCCCGGGCGAAAAGATGAAGGGGGGCGCCGGCCGAAAATGGCACTTTTGGCTAAATGCAGAAAGTGCCATTTTCCTGCCGTTTGGTCCGTGCAGCTGGGGGTACAGTGGATTTTTATATAATGGGTGGGGGGGCAAAAAAAATGTCTGCCCCGGGCGCCCATAACTCTGGTTACGCCACTGGACCTACCTTATGTCTCTCCTCGTCTCCCGGCCGAAAATGTGAACTGCGCATGCGCCCGCCCCAAGATGCTTTGTGGCCGCCCGAGAATTTTCACATTTTCGGACGGGAGCGCGTGGGAAAGACACAGGTTGACCTTTTTCAAAGCGTTTTTTTTTGTTTTTTTTACACTTTTTGCATATATCTCCTGCTTGCTAGCCTCATATATCTGCAAAGACACCGGAGGCTTTAATCATCCTTTGAAGGAGAACTATGAGGGGGGGGGTGCTTTTCACTCACCTCATAGTTCTAGCTGACCTGTGACAATGAGACTGTAACAGGTCGGCTCAGTAGATCGGGAGGTGAGCGAACACATACCGGCGTTCGCTCACCTCTCGATCCTGTCACGGCTCTCTGCCGTGACAGGGGAGGGGCTGGATTCCCCCCCTCCCCGCTCCGATCCGCCAACGCTGACTGGCGGAACGGACGGGGGAGGGGGCGGGTACAGCTGGCTCTGCCTCTAGATAGGCAGAGCCAGCTGTCAGTCACGCAGCTGGGCGGATCTCAACATCGATGTCGGGATCCGCTCCGGCTGCGGCGTCTCAGTATACCGCGAGCTGTAGCTCTCTATATACTGAGCTTAGGGTGACGGGAGGACGCTAGTTTGTGTACTCCCGTTACCCTAAGGAGAACTATGGGGAAAAGCCCTAACCCCATAGTTCTCCTTTAATGAAATTAGAACTATTTCTATTCTTTTTTTATTTTGCACTAACAGTTAAACTGTAACAACAATATTCAGCTACATTGTTACAAGTGCATTAAAATGGCAACAATCACCTTAAAGCTGAAGTTTAATCTGCTTATATTTTGCCTTCCCTGGTTCCCTCCTCATCAACATGCTAATGAAAATGTGAAATAAAATCTTTGCATTTTAATGATCATATTTTAAAGTCAGTGATGTCATCACAGGGACTCTTAGCTTCTCTGTGCAATGCATAGGCAGATCATGGCTGGTGGGAGGAGCTGGCAGGCAGATCATGGCTGGTGGGAGGGGCCGGCAGGCTGCTGTACATAGCTTCCTGACAACATCACAGCACCCTGTGGGGGCAGGTCCATGATAGCCAGGGCTCACAGGAAGCGGGTTAGGTGACATCTAGAAACAGAAAGGAATCACTGTAGGTGAGAAGCTGTTTTCCTTTTTTTTTTCCTCCTCCTGGTCTATTCTTTTTTATTTTTCTTCTTCGTTGGATTTCATGTTTAGGCCTAAATAAGGATGCTGATGTCACCTTGACATGACTTACAGATGAGGCCGGGCTCCGTGGTGCTTTGTTTCCAAAGGGCCCCTTTAACAATTCACTTTATCTGCACTTCAGACGCCCTCCAGGCTGCTAAATGGATCACAAATTCAAATTCATCGCATCGCCATCACCGGTCATAGTGTTCATTTGAAAGTGCAATCGACAGAACATTCAGCTTTTTGTCTTCTTGCACCATACTTTCATCATGTTATTTCATATACAGACGTGTAGATCCCTACCCTGTACATCCTCCTCGCTGAACAACCGCTGAGATAGAATCAGTTACACAACAGACCACCTAGGAAGAACAATAGAACGAGCTGAGAAGATAAGTAAAGCACGGGTTCATTTTAAAACATTTACAAAGCTGTTTTCCTATTGCTGACAATGATAGATGTATATTTGTAGCCTCGGTAGGAGCGTGAGGGGGGGGGAAGGGGGGCGGGGTTATCTGTATGTCGCAATGAGCACAAGTAATGAGCGCCATTGACAAATTTGATGATCTTATCATCCTGCCATGCAATATCTGTCAGAGAGGTGGGGTTGCCCTTTAATATCATGGCGCGGGTCACTATGAAGGCCCATTAATGAATAGCGGTGAGAGAGCCGCGCATACAGAATGTGCACTCAGCTGAGAGCGCGGAGGGGAATCTGTCAGCCTCTTTCATCTCTCCTCCTGCCCCTCCGACACCTCCACCGCATCATAAATTCAGCTGCTCCTAACTGACTTTTGTTGGGTTCATTTATCATTCAGCAGAAAATGTTTATAAATGAGATTACATCAAATATTCCAGCGAACCCCCGATCATTACACGTGATTAATTCCGCGCCGCAGACTCCATTAAGTGCCATTCTGCATATTCCGCGCCAAGGACCAAGGACCCCGTCATTTATTTCCCTCCTCCGGTGTCACGGGGGGCCACGCGGGGCTTCTCATTAAGCTCACGCAAGCCGTCTCTCACCGCCACCCAACCGAGGAGTCGAGCGCCTGCCGCTGAAATCATTAAGCTTGCCGCTCAGAGGCGTCATCTAGCACTGCCGGACGTGGGGGGGGGCGATCATTCAGGCCTGGGAAGTGCGCTCCGTCATGAACAAATACATTTGGAAGAGGAATTACGCGGGGTACGTCATATTTTTCTCCGCGGCCCTTTGAGATTTGATTATCCCGGGTGGAGAGAACGCCGTGCCGTTGTTGGGGGAGATGATGCGCGCGGATTAATGGAGATCCCGGCCGGCTTAGAAAATCGCGGAGAGCTTTGTCGTCTCTCGTCATTTGTACGGTGTTTTCATGGTGAATTTGGCTGTGACGAGAACATAGATCCCTATCGATTATGTACATACAAGTGCATTACGCTGATCATTCGGCTCAGCCGTCTCTGCGCTCTCGATTTGGGCTCGTTACATAGATTTCGGTGTCTTTATTTTCTTGCTGCTCTTTTTATAACAGCAGCGATGTTCCTCTTATTACTCTCGTCCTTCACTCCTTTTGTTCCCTTTTTAAGAAAGATGTTTGTTAAAGTTTTAGTCCAGCCAAAAACTTTTTTTTGGTAGTAGTTGTGGCCAGGCCCGGGCCGAGGCAGAGGAAAAATAGGCAACTGCTTTGAGTACAGTTTAGCAGAAGCTAAAGCTGAAGGAGGAATCTCTCCATTGCCAGGCGGCTCGTGCACTGTGCAAGACTGACATGTCAAAATGATAGGTCAGTCCGGCAGACTGGGAGATCGCGGCTCTTCTGGATAACCCATGACACTCCACTCGGCTGTCAGCCATTCTGACAGCCATTCTATTTGTGTCCGGAGTGCTAACGATTACACAGAAAGGGGATCGGGGGGGGGTCCATGACACTCTAGAGAGCATAGCAAGCTTTTAATACGACATCCAGCAGCAGCTGCTTACTTTTGGACTGTCTCTTTGTAATTTCTGTTTCATACGAGGGGAGGCCAATAAGTTCTTACCCTCACCATGATCTAGATGTGCTAGGAATCTGAAGTTTTGCAGGTTTATAGGTGGATATCTTAGTAATATGCATGCCAATTATTGTTTTTGTAGGTCGTGGTGAATTATAGTTAGAGCCAAGAGAAATGGAGTAGGTGTTATGCCGGACAAAGTTGAATACCGAGCCGTGAACGGGTTCCTCCATCTTCAAGAGAAATCTGACCAAATAATCCATGAAGAGATGCCAGCGATTGTGGCTATGAATCTCTGCCCCATCCACCTCACTCACCTGACCCGGCACCTTCGGACTTCTTCCTGTTTCCAAATCTGAAGAAACATTTATGGGGAAGACGCAGATGGTATTAAAGGTCTGTTCCACAGATGTGAAACCACAGGAGGTGGATATGTAGAGAAGGGAGAGTCAATGGATTACATTTCAGATCCTTAGCACATCTGGATCTTGGTGAGGGTAAGAACTTATTGGCCTCCCCTCGAACTTAATCCCCATGAACTAGAGATAGGGAGGAGGGTGTACCCTCATATATAATTGCTGGGGTATGTTCCTGGTATGGTGGTGATAGAAACACTGGGGTATGTTATTGGTATGGTGGGGGTATAAATTTAGGGGTATGTTCCTGGTATGCTGGGGGGTATAAATGTTGGGGTATGTTCCTGGTATGGTGTGGATATAAATACTCACCAGAACTAAAGAAGTGTCTTGGAGAAGCTACAAAAAGTCTTCAACATTGAAGAATAAATCCAGTTGGAACATACCCCAACATGTATACCTCCACCATACCAGGAACATACCCCAACATGTATACCTCCACCATACCAGGAACATACCCCAACATGTATACCTCCACCATACCAGGAATATACCCCAACATTTATACCTCCACCATACCAGGAATATACCCCAACATTTATACCTCCACCATACCAGGAACATACCCCAACATTTATACCTCCACCATACCAGGAACATACCCCAACATTTATACCTCCACCATACCAGGAACATACCCCAACATTTATACCTCCACCATACCAGGAACATACCCCAACATTTATACCTCCACCATACCAGGAACATACCCCAACATTTATACCTCCACCATACCAGGAACATACCCCAACATTTATACCTCCACCATACCAGGAACATACCCCAACATTTATACCTCCACCATACCAGGAACATACCCCAACATTTATACCCCCACCATACCAGGAACATACCCCAACATTTATACCCCCACCATACCAGGAACATACCCCAACATTTATACCCCCACCATACCAGGAACATACCCCAACATTTATACCCCCACCATACCAGGAACATACCCCAACATTTATACCCCCACCATACCAGGAACATACCCCAACATTTATACCCCCACCATACCAGGAACATACCCCAACATTTATACCCCCACCATACTCATTGTTAAAGAGAATAAACTTTGATAAACAGGAGAACTGTACTCTGCTTCATCTTGATGAAAAGCTTGGAGGCATATTGGTGGATGTCACCCCAAGAGACCATTCCACTGTCATCACTTTTTCGGACTACTTTGTAGGGTCAGCTCCATTTCTTATCATTAATGATACAAAGGCAGAGATCATTGAATTGCCACTTTATAGATCATTGGTTCGACCTCATCTGGAGTACGCGGTCCAGTTCTGGTCACCAGTACTAAGAAAAGATGTCCTTGAGTTGGAAAAAGTCCAGCGGAGGGCAACCAAACTAATTAGGGGTATGGAGGACCAGAGCTACGAGACGAGGCTACTAAATTTAAACATGTTCACATTGGAGGTGAGGAGATTAAGGGGGGATATGATCTCCATGTACAAAATGTTCAATGGTGGCAGCAACATTAGCGATAAACTGTTTAAAATTAACTCCGTTACAAAAACTAGAGGCCATCACCTAAAATTGGTGGAAAAAAAATTCCAGCACAAGGGGCGAAGGGGGTTCTTCACAGTAAGATCAGTTCGGGTCTGGAACTCACTGCCACAGACAGTGATTTCAGCAAAGAATGTGGAATTGTTCAAGAAACTTTTGGACGATTTCTTAAGGGACCGTAATATACAGGGGTACCGGTAATATACAGGGGTACAGGTACTCCTAGAATGAGATCCTAATAGGTTGGACTTGATGGACTAATGTCTTTATTCAACCTCAAATACTATGTAACTATGTATACCAGGAACATACCCCAACATTTATACCCCCACCATACCAGGAACATACCACAGCAATTATAAATGAGGGTACAACCTCCTCCCTATCTCTAGTTCATGGGGATTAAGTTCGGGGGGAGGCCAATACATTCTTACCCTCCCTAACTACTACTAGATGTACCGTGACGCGGGTAGATGAGAACCTTTATGAACACGCTGCAGCATATGTCACCATTGAGAAAGTGACGTACCGCTCATCCTAAAGGCGTTGGAGCAACACAGGTGAGTATTTGACCTCCCGGCTGAGTCCTCCATGGTGACCATGCCATTGGCGAGTTCTCACCGGCTGCAGGACCTCAAGTGTGACATCATCTTCACAGCACAGAAGTAAAGATCTTCAGTAAACTAGCAGCCAACAGACTCTAGAACTCCCCCTGGGATGCACATGGTAAATCCCAAATATTCACATTGAAATGCTCATATTGACCTGCTGAAGTAAAACATAAATGATTGACTTGTAGTCCAGTACACAAAGGCAATATATACACAACCACTTGTCTAAGTCTACAGAGGCACCCGGAGCTCCAGTTTCATTTAGTAGACAAGCCAGGACTTGGGATTATCTCCATAATGATTAGCGTCCGCAGGCTCGTGAAATGAGCTGAGTTCTTTAAGGAATTCCATTTCCACCTTCTGCCTTATTAATTCTGATTGCCTTTCGTCTCTTTTGGTGCGGTGCGGGTCTCATCTCAAGTCAGGAGTGCAGCAGCCTCTCCCATTTGCGCTGCCATTGTTGCTCTTAATTTGCGCAGGCACCGATCACGCCGCGCCTCAGTTTTCAGGCTCAGACAATCTCGGCGAAAATTGAATATTTATGATTTAAAAATGAAACCGTGAAAAAAAATAATTGCAAATCATAGATGTCTGCGAAGAGGTGGTATTTATTCCGGCTGAGCACGGGCAAAATAATCAGCTTGGTAAACAATATATTATGAGGGTGAAGGGAGAAGATTTGAACCGATATTATATTTTAATATTGTTTTAATTCGTTCTGAGAGCCAGAGGCAATTTTTTTTTTTTCATTTTGGCAACCGAGGGACGGGAATAGACCGGGAGAGAAGGCATTGGAATACGTTGCAGCTGGGGCACAGCATTCCCCGTGTTAAAGGAGAACTATGGGGTTAAGGCTTTTCCCCATAGTTCTCCTTAGGGTAACGGGAGGACACAAACTAGCGTCCTCCTGTCACCCTAGGCTCAGTATATAGGGAGCTGCAGCTCGCAGTATACTGAGACGCCGCAGCTGAAGCGGATCCCGACAATTGTGCCTGGATCCGCCCAGCTGCGTGACTGACAGCTGTACCCGCCCCCTCCCCCGTCCATTCCGCCAGTCAGCGCTGGCGGATCGGAGCGGGGAGGGGGGAACACAGCCCCTCCCCTGTCACGGCAGAGAGCCGTGATAGGATCGGGAGGTGAGTGAACGGCGGTATGTGTTCGCTCACCTCCCGATCTACTGAGCCGACCTGTGACAGTCTCATTGTCACAGGTCGGCTAGAACTATGAGGTGAGCGAAAAGCAGTGTACAAAAAAACACCTGGTTTAAAGGGTACCTGTGGTCAAAAAGGAAAAATAAAACAAAAAGCAGTCAACGCTCCAAGCTCGCTCCCGGGATGGACTACAATCTCAGGTTTAGTTTACTAATTTGTATTGGGACTGTAGTCCATACGGGGGGCGGGGGGGAAGTTGGAGCGGTGACTACTTTACAACACACACAGGGACCATGGGGAACAGACGTAGCCCCCCTCCAGAAGGAAGGACGGTGTCAGAGATGATTGGAGGATCTACAGCCGAGTGATACACAAATAAGATACATTGTTGTTCAGAGTTAAAGTGGCATTAAAGTCAAAAATGTTTTTCCCTCTCCCCAATGTTAATTAAAGCACTTACCTTAAATGATGTTTCTTCATCCGATCTTCTTCTTCTTTCCTGTCCTTTTCATCTGTCTTTCCAGAGCTGCGGTGGGTCTCCCAAAATGTGATCTGCACATGTGCTCGCCTCAAGATGATTTGCGGCCGCCCGAGGATTTTCACATTTTCAGACAGGAGCGCGCGGGGAAGACACAGGTGAGTATTTCAGGTTAATAATTACCCTCTTCAAAGCGGTTTTTCTTTTTTTTTTTTACAATTTTTGCATATACCTCCTGCTTGCTAGCCTTATATTTATATATATACACTGAGTGGCCGGATTATTATATACACTGAGTGGCCGGATTATTATATACACTGAGTGGCCGGATTATTATATACAC
>NW_017306926.1:730017-731644 GCF_000935625.1 Nanorana parkeri | reverse complement strand
CAGCCCCTCCCCTGTCACGGCAGAGAGCCGTGATAGGATCGGGAGGTGAGTGAACGGCGGTATGTGTTCGCTCACCTCCCGATCTACTGAGCCGACCTGTGACAGTCTCATTGTCACAGGTCGGCTAGAACTATGAGGTGAGCGAAAAGCAGTGTACAAAAAAACACCTGGTTTAAAGGGTACCTGTGGTCAAAAAGGAAAAATAAAACAAAAAGCAGTCAACGCTCCAAGCTCGCTCCCGGGATGGACTACAATCTCAGGTTTAGTTTACTAATTTGTATTGGGACTGTAGTCCATACGGGGGGCGGGGGGGAAGTTGGAGCGGTGACTACTTTACAACACACACAGGGACCATGGGGAACAGACGTAGCCCCCCTCCAGAAGGAAGGACGGTGTCAGAGATGATTGGAGGATCTACAGCCGAGTGATACACAAATAAGATACATTGTTGTTCAGAGTTAAAGTGGCATTAAAGTCAAAAATGTTTTTCCCTCTCCCCAATGTTAATTAAAGCACTTACCTTAAATGATGTTTCTTCATCCGATCTTCTTCTTCTTTCCTGTCCTTTTCATCTGTCTTTCCAGAGCTGCGGTGGGTCTCCCAAAATGTGATCTGCACATGTGCTCGCCTCAAGATGATTTGCGGCCGCCCGAGGATTTTCACATTTTCAGACAGGAGCGCGCGGGGAAGACACAGGTGAGTATTAACCCTCTTCAAAGCGGTTTTTCTTTTTTTTTTTTACAATTTTTGCATATACCTCCTGCTTGCTAGCCTTTAATGTTAGGGCAGAACGGGGGAGGGGCAAGACTGGTACAAGACAACAGAAGGGCCACAGTGCCGTGTCAGATTCCTCGCATCACCTTTCACCATCTCGTGGAGTCACCAGGCGGCCCAACCAAGTACTGATGGGGTGGTCATAATAATCTGGAGGCTTTAATTATCCTTTAAGCTAATTGAATGGATTTTTAAGATGTAACTCCTGTGTGACTTTAATAAAAGAAAGCATAATATAAGCATACGAGAATCAAAATGTATTTACTGCGCATATCACGCCATATGAAAAAAACTCATTCTTTTCTAGGCAATGATATAAATGTAATAAAATAATCAATGATGCTTACATAAAAAAAAGGAGAAAACTTCTATAGGATAAATCAGATGAAAAAAAAACAATCTTCAGTGGTGTCTATAAGAGCACCGGAGCTATGCCTAGAATACATTGCGTAGAATAAATTGTAAATCTGATCTTTGTAGTGGAATATATTGCAAATTCTCTTTGTTTTCCAGCAGCCATCAGATGTGAGGCCATGTCACACCCGCCAGTGTCAGGATGACTTTAAAGGGCGAAGAAATTCTCTCATTCGAGTGTTTTCTCCTCAATTTCTAGTGTTCCTGTTATTGCCGAAGTGTCAGCAGAGTCAGGATCACAACTGTCCCGTGAGAATTCCATTCTTTACCACATTTCAAATACTTTATTTGAAAATATTACACTGATGGAGGTCTCTCTTGTTTTCCTTTTCTTCTCTGGACTGTTGGAGTTCTCTTAGAGCAAACTGGTAAAGAGCTCCATTGTACCCATTTACAGTCCACACGTGGCCATTGTTTATGAGAAGCACACATGGGGGGG
>NW_017306926.1:726826-729538 GCF_000935625.1 Nanorana parkeri | reverse complement strand
ATTTATCAAAGCACTTACGACAGTTTTAGCCTCTTAGATCATTTTTTTTTATGTGCAAATCTGTCTTTTAACACGTGCCCCTCTTTTCTTCAGAGCTTGCACTACTTTTTCAACTGCACATGTTTTTTGTCCCTTTTTTGCACGTGTTTTCATCTGCACTTGTTCTGGGGCTGTCTGAAACTGGAGCATCACCTAAGAAAACAGTCGCAACTTAAAGGAGAACTATGGGGTTAAGGCTTTTCCCCATAGCTCTCCTTAGGGTAACGGGAGGACACAAACTAGCGTCCTCCCAAACTCAGTATACCGCGAGCTACTGCTCGCGGTATACTGAGACGCGGCAGCTGAAGCGGATCCCGACAATTGTGCCGGGATCCGCCCAGCTGCGTGACTGACAGCTGGCTCTGCCTATCTAGAGGCAGAGCCAGCTGTACCCGCCCCCTCCCCCGTCCGATCCGCCAGTCAGCGCTGGCGGATCGGAGCGGGGGAGGGGAGAATCCAGCTCCTCCCCTGTCACGGCAGAGAGCTGTGACAGGATCGAGAGGTGAGCGAACGCCAGTATCTGTTCGCTCACCTCCCGATCTATTGAGCCGACCTGTGACAGTCTCATTGTCACAGGTCGGCTAGAACTATGAGGGGGGTGAAAAGCACCCCCTCTCCCCCCCCCTCATAGTTCTCCTTTAAGAAGTCCCCAAGACCACTTCTTCAAGATCCGACAGTTAAAGGGGTTCTAAACCCTCCGTTGTTTGTTTTTTTTGCCTATATCTACTGCTAGCAAGCAGTGGATATAGGCAAGAAGTTTAAAAAAAAAAAAACACGTTTAACTAGGTTTAAACTTACCTCGTTATCGCTGCACGTTCAAGGGGCCGTGAATCAGGAACCGCTCGTACGCCCGCAAAGGATCTTGGGCCGCGCGCATGCGCAGTTCCGATTCTCAGCCGGCAGACGAGCAGAGGCGCAAGGTAAGTCAATGGACGCGTGCACCCGCATGCAGACACCGCTGGATCGGAGAGCCGCCGCACCGCTGGAGGGACAGATTAAAACATCAGGAAAGAAGAAGATCGGAATAAGAGACATCATTTAAGGTAAGTGCTGACATTTACATGGGGGGGAGGGAAACATTTTTTTTTTTACTTTAATGTCACTTTAAGCTTTTTGCCTGAAGTTACAAGTCTACTTTCCTGGCGTCTATTAAACCTCATTTATCAACAACATTACACTAGCTTGATAAATCTGGTGCAAATATTTTCTGTGCAAGTTCAAACACTTAGTGCTTTGATAAATTCCCCCCATTGCATCCTAAAGCTCATGTTCCTCGCAACTGGGATCTATTAGGGAGCGTAGACAGCCAACTCTTTATTCAGTTATAGATCACACACACACCGCCACCCTCTATGATGTCAACACGCTAATTCTACAGTACTTTTAAGACTATACCTGGCCGTGCGGGTGCTTCTGCGCATGTGCGTATGCCTGTCTTCCGCATTTGCAGGGAAACATGCGCTAATGCGCATGCGCGCGCAAACGGAAAGTGCGCTCAAAGACATGCTAATGGGGCGCACAGGTAATGACGCAGCTTCCCTTAATAGATTGCCCTATCTGAACCTGCCAGTCCTATGGATCATTGCTGAATGATCTTTTAGCTCCTGTGCTCCTGTGTTCCAGAATTCTGCTGCCTGACCCGGATCTCCTTTGACGACACCTGACTGCTGCCGGTCCCTGACCTCTGCTTGCTCCCAGACTATTCTTCTGCCTGCCACTTTTTGTACTTCGTTGCCCGATCACTGTTGACCCTGGCCTGCCTGACTCTGTCCTGCTCCAGCTGTGTTCCTTGTTGTCCTTCCAGCGGTATCCACACGTGCTTCCTGCTTTCTTGAAGACCAGCTTCAGGACTTACCCAGGCACAGTGCCCTACACTCTCTGGCACCTGTGCTGCTCTCTGTCCTCTCACTCCCTGTCTCCACTCTCGGGGTGTGGGACAAGAGTTGCAAACGAGGCCTCCTTAACTACTCGGTTCTCTACCAGGTATGTCATGGTACTGTTCAAGGCTCTGGGCTGTATGTGCTATAATGGCATATGTAGGCCAGTGCATTGGGCAGCAGGTTTGGAGGAGCGACACTAAGCCTCCAAATATACAAACCGAAAATATTTCCCTAATCTGGTTTGCTCTTTTGCCAACACAAAATACTCGTAATCAAATTCAGCAAATGAACTGGAGGGGGAAAAGTATACAGAGGATGTTGAGAGAGCTTAAGAAACATTAAAGTTGAACTATGCGGTCAGGGTTTTTCCCCATAGTTCTCCTTAGGGTAACGGGAGGACACAAACTAGCATCATCCTGTCACCCTAAGCTCAGTATATAGGGAGCTACAGCTCGCGGTATACTGAGACGCTGCAGCCAGAGCGGATCTCGACATCCAGCTGCGTGAGTGACAGCTGGCTCTGCCTATCTAGAGACAGAGCCAGCTGTACCCAGTCAGCGCTGGCGGATCGGAGCGGGGAGGGGGGAATCCAGCCCCTCCCCTGTCACGGCAGAGAGCCGTGAGAGGATCGAGAGGTGAGCGAATGCCGGTATGTGTTCGCTCACCTCCCGATCTACTGAGCCGACCTGTGACAGTCTCATTGTCACAGGTCAGCTAGAACTATGAGGTGAGTGAAAAGCCCCCCCCCCCCCCCCCCCCCACATCCTCTTATATCACCTCCTCTTGCTTTTCT
>NW_017306926.1:719543-726784 GCF_000935625.1 Nanorana parkeri | reverse complement strand
GGGAAAACCCCCCCCCCCCCCCCTCATAGTTCTCCTTTAAACTCTCTCTGCTTTGCCTTGTCTTGGTTTGTACAACATGAAAGAGACAAGAAACACCCAACCTGCTCCAGGTCCTAATGCTTCTGTCTTTTGGACTGGAGAGTTGGAGAGTCCTTCTTCGAGTGTCTGTACCTCTCTCCTGGTGCCATGGACACTTCCCATTGGCTATCCATGAGTCAGGTTCTACAGGCTCCAGAAGACTCCAGTAGGGTGATGGTGTCACAACAAGTTGTGGCAACAAGACCGGTCTGGATCATTTCACTAGTGGAAGTGGTTTTGTGAAGGGTCACATGGCGGTGGATAAGGTGAATGGGAATGGTCGGGTGAACTGGGAGGGATGGGGTGGGATTTCCTTTGCTTGGTATTGCTTTTTACGGCACAGTTCTTACTAAACTAATTGCGTTATATAAAGGCAAAGCTTGTAGTAAAGGGTGCCATCATTAAGAACTGCCCAGGGCAGCTAGCGAAACCCTTGGCTTTAAGATGAAAGAAGGTGAGGAATCACCAACCATACAAAGTACCTTCTACAACAGGGGTAGGCAAGCTCCGGCCCTCCAGCTGTGGTGCAACTACAAATCCCATGAGGCATTGCAAGACTCCGATAGCCACAGACTCCTAGAGGCAGATGCATATAGGGTCTCTAGTTAAACCACAGCTGGATGGCCGGAGTTTGGCTACCTCTGTTCTACAACTAAATAATGCAAAAACCCCAATTGAATCCCCTGCGCTGCTGGACCAATGCTGAGCGGATTACATAAGGAGTTCAGCTGGCCCCTTTTGGTAGCGCAGTATATATGCCTGCTGGACAACAAATGTCTGGCCAACAGAAATTATATCACCGGTTGGCAGGGCATCCCATGTCTTCTCCTTCCTGGAGAAGACACCAGGGAAGAAAGTAATTTGTATCTTCAGGATCTCATCAATTCTACTGCAGTTGGGTTTAGTAAGTGTAGGGATGTAGGAAGTAGACTCATTCCATTTAGGAGCTTACGTGACCCATGGCTCTTGGGTGTTTTTTTAGCTGGGTAAATGGGAGTCCAAATGGGAACAATTGGGCTGTTCATCTGCTGTGTTGGCTGATGTGGGCCTTCAAAGTAAAGGAGTTGGCGCCTACTGATGCCAGCAGGAAGTGGCGCTCGGATGTTGAGTAACAACACTGGCCATTGAGATAAAAAAAAACATAAATAATTGATTAATTTTAAATACCAAAATTAGAAAAGCCGCGCTGGGTTTTCCTTACCGCTCTTCGCACATTTTGAACTTTTTGCGCTCGGGGTGATTGGCGGGGTCCTGCACCAAAATATTTTGTACTACAAAAAGTGTCCAACCATTCTATCTCAGAGAACACGGAGTTTTGAGACGAAGTTATAGCGAGCATCACGAGCAATAAAAAGAATATAATATGAATATTCCGGAACATGTTGCCCCCTCCCCCCGCCCGCTGGGATTCCATCTTTCCACGGTGGTTGCCTATATATAGAACCGGCACGCAATCTGCTTCTTCTGAGCCGCAATCAGCGCTTTCCTGCGGTTAACCTTTTAATTAGAGAAACTTCTAAAGAGAGCCATTGCTATGAACCGCCATGTACCGGAGCTCTCCGATGGCCGTCACGGGCCGCCCTTACCGCCATCGCCGCGTCCAGTCACTTTTTGTCAAACATATCTGTGACTTAAAGGAAATATTTAATTTAAAAAAAGACAACAACAAAAACCCTTGCCTCATCTCTGTCTCGGTGAGTGTAACATTCACACCCCAAATGAGTGCGAAGCACGCTGCGTTTTCTATGTCCGGAGAAAGTAGGTCAGAACAGACGCTATTACCACCTCGTGCTTTTATGACAGGTAGAATGCTTGCCATGAGCGCTGCCTACATATTCGAAAGGGTTTTGGCACCTTAGACAGTAAAACGAGCTAAAAAAAATCACAGCGGGGCCCCCTGATTACTCTGCCGCCATATTGCTGGCACTGGGTGCCGCTCCTTCCAAAATAAAAACATTACAGCTGCTAAACTGGCAACGTTTTTACAGCACAAATCCCGATTGTTCTTTTTTTTGGACCCGAATCCCTTCTGTCCCTAATTCCTTCACAGCTGTCCCTCTTTTATGTCTGAAGCAAAAGATTATCCCAGGTACAGAGACAAAATGATTTATAATCCTACAATCTGTATCAGAATGTATCAGAATGTATCAATGTATCATCTGTTGCACCAAGATTGTTTCTTGTGTAAAGCAACATGTGGAGCCGGATTCTTAAAGTCCTATTGGCTAAACTTGTTTTTTGTACAGAGTTGTAACTGAAGCCAATACTTTTATTTTTAGAAAGAGTGGAGAGGGATTAATCCCCCTGTCAGGATTGTATTGGTGTCCACATGCCCCCCCCCCCAGGGAGATTCACTCTCTCTATTTGTCCTGGTGAATGTTATCACTGAAAGTGAAAGAAAATCCCACATTTTGGATCATCAGCAGAACAGCAACAAGATGGGAAATCCTCCAATGGTGACACTAGTATCGGTGACTCTGCTGACCACTAGGGATTTCCTCTCACTTCCTGTTGTGGCTATTGGACAGGAAGTGAATGGCTTCAGGGGTTATAAAGTTTTGGCTTCAGTTCTACTTCAAGCAGACATCCAACTCTTTGGCCGCATTAATGAGTATAAATAAAATGATAGTTTAAAGATGAACTCCGAGATAAGCAAATAAGAGTCCTGTGTATTCTTCTTGAATCTTACATAGTATTTGAGGTTGAATAAAGACATAAGTCCATCAAGTCCAACCTATTGCTGATTGCTATTGGTGATCTGTGTGTAATCCAGCGTGAGACTTGGAGCTTCCTGTAATAAAGACCGGTCACTACTGCCCTCTCTCCTTGTGCAGGGTGACTGGTCTTATCTCCGCCCCTTCCTGTAATAAAGACCGGTCACTGCTGCTCTCTCTCCTTGTTCAGGGTGACTGGTCTTGTCTCCGCCCCCTCCTGTAAAAAAAAGACCGGCCACTGCTGCTGTTTCTCCTTGTGCAGGGTGACTGGTCTTGTCTCCGCCCCCTCCTGTATTTTTTTGCAGCCAGCCTGTAGTGGGTGGGGCCTGCTGGGTCTATCATATGAGACTAACGAGAATTTCACCCCGACCAGACCTCACAACATCACCAGGAGATCATCACCTGTGTGCCCATCCATCTCATCACACGTGAGTCCCCTTTTTTCATTCCCACCCACTTTCACCTCGATTCACTGTGATTCCCTGGTCTATCCCCCCCCTCCGCCCGCCCCACAAAGTCTGCGCCAGTTAGTTGCGCTCCTTCCCTCCCTTTCTTTCTGTTCAGTACCCAACTTTTCTTTGTCAGTAACATTGTGTACAAACTCGGCGCGTTTTCATCCCCGACCGACATCACAACACCGCCGCGTCTCCTCCAGTCTCTTGTTAGGAGGAATCTTTCTGAGATGCAATTTTTGTTTTTTCGTCTGCATTCTAATCGCTGCTCCTACCCCGAGACCCCCTCCCCGCTCCGGCTTGACGTTACTCAGTGCAACACTTAAATGAAATTTAAATCAATAAATGTTTAGTATTTTGTGTTTGTAACCAGGGGGGGCTTACAGATATGATCGCGTCTCGCGTAGCCAAATTGAGTCAGAAAACCTGACAGGCAGTTTTGGAATAGAAAGCAGCGGCCTTTTCATTAAGAAGCTGCTTCCCCGGCAGGAATACATCCAATTACTTGTTTTTTTTTTCTTCCAACCTGAGCTGTTCCCATCTAGAATGTCTGATGTTTGTGTTCATCTGGATTTTATTCCAAAAAAATTGTTATCTTGCGGGTAGACAGCGGCCCTGCGCCCAGCTAACGTTTCGGCTACTTAGGCAAAGATCTACATAATTGCGCTTGCCGGCGTTCCGAATAAAAAGAGCGGCAGACTAAACGTACCTGCGCGGAGGAATTGTTTTCCTTCGGTCTGGTGGGAAAGCAGATTCCAGACTTGGTTGGAAATTCTGACACTGCGCAAAGCCCGGTGGCTCTTCAAAGGGCGCACTTAACCTGATTATACGAAGGCCGTCGAGCACTTGTGTACAGACAGCGGGTGCTTTGTACAATGATTTCACAGATAGGACAATAACAAGAGGCGACACACTTATTCAGATGTAGCTCAGCACCAAAGCGATGACATGTCTGGCGCAGGGGGGGATGTGCTGCGAATGGAACCGGTGCTGCCAATTCAGGATTTAAAGCAGAACTCCGAGGTAAAATTTCTGTTAAGCCTTGCTGCTGGGGCTTGCTGAAGTGCTCGTTCAAAAATGTCCCTGTCGCAATGTCTCCGAACTCCCGTCGCAAAATTACAAATGAGCGGGGCGAGTTGTGACGACTCGCTCCGCCCATTTGTTTACATTCGGCCTGGACCTTCCATGATTCCCCTGGTTGTGGGGAAGAGGCCCTTGTCCTCATCGGCACCCTCCCAATGTCGAGGGCATGTGGACTGGTATGGTCCAGGGAGGTGGGGCCGCTCATCCCCCCCCCTTTTCTGCTTTGCCAGGCCAGTGCTCGGATTAGTTGTCTGGTTTGGAATTTCAGGGGGGCCCCACTTTTTTTTCTTTTTTGGGGGCTTTGGGGTCCCCCCTAACATTCCTACCAGACCTATAGGGTATGAATTTTTTACAATGAAATTTTTTATTCTGTTCTCTACAGAATGACCCAGGAGAATGCTGTTCCGAACATTCGGCTATTCACTCTCTGCTGTTCAGCACCTATGAGAAGAGGGGTGAACAGCAGGGAATGAACTGCCGAATGTTCACCTAAGCTGATCCAGATGTTGAATCGGCTGAGGTGAACGGGGCTCTTCCTTTCAGTTCGGCTGGACGAGCTGAGGCTGTTTGGTTGAGCCGAAGGGAGGTGAAGTTGGCTGAATGCAGCTGATGTATGGCTCAATATAGTCGTACAGTGCTGCAGTGAATAGCCGAACAGAGTTTGGCTCCCTTCACTTCGGCTTAGTTATTAATTCGGCTGCCTTCAGCAGCTTAGTGAATAACCCCCTAAAAGTTTTAGTTTCTTGCGGAATGAACTTGGTCCCCTGAGCACTGGTCCTGATATCCTGTTTTATGGCTGACTCCTTTCGCTTGTAGGGTTCTGTGGAGCCACCTTTGTGTATGCTAGTAAGCTGTGTGTGTCTCCACAAACACACAAGCACAGCAGGGCAAGCCAGTCCTCTGCCTCCTGCTTCCCCTTCCTCCCTTCTCCAACCTAGTAGATGGTCGGCTGCAGGAGACTGTTCCCTTACTTAGCGATCTTGCACTGGACAGGAAGTTCCGGGAAGCCGAGCTGAGAGAGTTGGAGCTGTTCGGAAACATGACGACTGTAAGTGCCTGGCCAGAAATGTAAAGAAATACTTTGCTGGGCGATGGATATTGATTGATCTGGAGTTATGGAGTCTGAGAGTTTAATATTACTTTCAGTTCCTGTGCAAGCCGCGGATGATGTTCCCTCATCTCCTCCCGGCAGCCATGAAGTGGTTAACTTTGTAATTTTCTCACCGGCTTGTTTATCAGCATTCTCGGAGAGAATTCGCCTTTGTGCTGCCTCAACAAAGAATCAATACCATTCATAAAAAGTGACGGCGTTGCGTACGGGGACATAAATTAAACTTGCTAATGAGACGGGCGCGGCAAATCTGGCACCGGGAGCATTTTCGGCTCGGACCGGTACGAGTCGCCCCCGCGTTTGCCGGCTAATGTCAAGAAAACTGACTTATTTGTATGAAAGCAAAATTGAGCAGGTTCCAGTGATAATGACGGCCATATATTATAAAGATGACAAAGTACTGACATACATATCTATCTGGAACAAGAAAAATGTTGTAGATCATTATATCGCGGCTCGGCAACAAGCTGCACCTGCCAGCCCCATCGCCAAGTGCCGAAAGACGACGTACATCTGCTGGGATGGGCGCGGGACTCCTCGTCCGCCAACTGGATGGATAAATACCGTGGCTGCCATGTATGTCTGGGACTCATCAGACCGGCCACAGATGGGCAGCGCTTGGTGAACGCATTAACCTCATGTTGTCAGTAACAGGGGTTTATGGCAAAGAAGGCAATGGTGAAAGCCATGATGGTCTTTCGGGTTTATCCATCTGCTGGGTTGGCTTGGCTGTGACTGGTTCTTCTCCTGAACATCGGAACTGATTTGTGAGATGATGGCTGATATGGACCAGTAGCCTCAATAACACAGGCGTTAGACTTGTGCATTAATTTTCATCCAAACAGATTGGAATGTCAGATTCTGACATTCAGATGCATCCGAATTTCTGAATGGAAAAACTAACGAATCCGAATGTATCCGAATTTTCGATAACAAAACTTTGGATGCATGCCAATTTTGCCCGAATGTCATTCGGAACGAACTGAATGTTGTTAAAAGTGAAAATAACAAAAAATTAAAACGTGGGGTCCTCCCCCCAAATTAGGCGGCAACTCATGCCAAAATAGGATCCTGCTTAAAATTCCTACCAGACCCTGTGATCCTTGTCAAGCATGGTGGACATCCTGATTGACGGGGATCTAGATCTCTGGATAATGTGATTGACAATGGATTTACGTTGTGGGAGGGGGCTGCAAGATCGACAACGCCCCCCCTTTCCTCAAGGGTCTGGTAAGGGATTTTGAGGGGGGGACCCTACCCTTTTTTTTTTTTGGCATGGGGTCCCACCTAAAATTTTTACTAGACCTAAAGGTCCTGGTAGGATTTTGGGGTGGGGCACGCTGTTTTTTGTTCTTTTTTCACCTTTAAAAGGAGAACTATGGGGTTAAGTCTTTTCCCCATAGTTCTCCTTAGGGTAACGGGAGGACACAAACTAGCGTCCTCCCATCACCCTATGCTCATTATATAGGGAGCTACAGCTCGCGGTATACTGAGACGCCGCAGCCGGAGCGGATCCTGACAATTGGGCCGGGATCCGCCCAGCTGCGTGACTGACAGCTGGCTCTGCCTATCTAGAGGCAGAGTCAGCTGTACCCGCTCCCTCCCCCCGTCCGTTCCGCCAGTCAGCGCTGGTGGAGTGGGGAGAGGGGAATCCAGCCCCTCCCCTGTCATGACAGAGAGCCGTGACAGGATCGAGAAGTGAGCGAACGCCGGTATGTGTTCGCTCACCTCCCGATCTACTGAGCCGACCTGTGACAGTCTCAGGTCGGCTAGAACTATGAGGTGAGTGAAAAGCAACCCCTC
>NW_017306926.1:708104-719532 GCF_000935625.1 Nanorana parkeri | reverse complement strand
AGCGACCCCTCGCCCCCCCCCCTCCCCTCATAGTTCTCCTTTAACAACATACTAAACTTCTCCCAAATAGATACGAATTCCAAAAATGAAAACTTTTGATTGATCCGAATTGCGAATAACGAATATCAAATGGATCCGAATTTCAGAATACGAAAAAAAAATCTGAAACCAAAAGGAGACAACATTTTCAGCCATGCACATGTCTACTTCTGTAGAGTGATCATGTATACCCACAACCTCCCCGCACCCCCATGACAAATTAAAAAGTATATATACATACCTTCATTTACATAGTTACATAGTTAGTCAGGTTGAAAAAAGACACATGTCCATCGAGTTCAACCTATAGAGATTACCCCCTGTTGATCCAGAGGAAGGCAAAAAAGACCCTATAAAGCATGGTTCAATTTGCTCCAACAGGGGAAAAAATTCCTTCCTGATCCCATTGTATGTGAATCCAAATTTTGGATATAGCTGTATGTTAGTACGTTTTGGCTATATACAGTATACACTTACTGGCTGATGTCACGGGTCCTTGGCAGCCTGAGCTTCACTCAATCTAGAAACAATGTGCCAACTAGAAGGGAGATTTTTTTGCAGGGACAGTGCCGGGTGGCAGGTGGGTATTGCAGCAAAGTAACTTTCTTTTCTTTTGTTTTTTTTTTTTACTGTTATGGCCAATGTATTTTTCATGAAATAGCAGAAACGGGACTTTCACTTAAAGAAAAGCCAATCTGTGGCTGAATACCGGTCCCATTCCAAGATTCACCCATTCGAAGAAGAAATAAATATTTTAATTTTTCATTTATTACTGTGGAATCTCTATGAGGGTTCATTTACATTTCATTGTTTTTTAGGTGTATCTGTAGAAAAAACCTTTTTTTAGATTCAGATAAAACGAGTACATTGTTTTCTTGCTGACCTCCGTGTACCCGCTGGGGAAATTCACCCTCTCTATGACCATCCTTATGACCATATATCGCATATGTCAGGGCTCAAAATTTCCACTCGCCCCCTCGCAATTGGCGAGTGAAAATTGCGTGAGGGCGAGTGGAAATTTATCTGGGGAGGGGGAGCCCCCGGCGGGACCAGCGGGGGGTGAAACTACCGCCGCTTCTGCAGCGGCGATCGGGCGGTTCAGTTTTCTTCTGTGGGGGGAGTGAAGGGAAGACAGCTGCACTGATTTTTCTTCACCTCGGCAGCTGTAGGGACAGAGCGGCAGAGGAGGAGAAGAATCTGTTTGTTGGTCTTCCTTCACTCCGGCCACCTGCAGCTTCCTCCGCCCACCTCATCTGCCATAGGCTGGAGGAAGACTGCAGCTGCTTTTGGCCGGCTGGACGTTTTTGCAACGCGGGACCTGAAGAATACATCTCTTTACCCCCCAGCACCAGCACCAGTACCACCACCAGAACCACCACCAAAACAAGGAGAGGAAGAGGGCAGATCAGCTATATGCACTGTAAGTCCTGTTCTTTCTGCCGTACACTGCTGACCTCTGTGCGTTAAATTACTGACCTCTGTAGTCTGTGTTAAATTACTGACCTCTGTACTGTGCGTTACATTACTGACCTCTGTAGTCTGCGTTAAATTACTGACCTCTGTACTGTGCGTTAAATTACTGACCTCTGTAGTCTGCGTTAAATTACTGACCTCTGTACTGTGCGTTGCATTACTGACCTCTGTACTGTGTGTGAAATTACTGACCTCTGTACTGTGTGTGAAATTACTGACCTCTGTACGGTGCGTTACATTACTGACCTCTGTACTGTGTGTTAAATTACTGACCTCTGTACTGCTGACCTCTGTACTTTGTGTCACACCGCTGACCTGGCGGAGTTAAGGCCGGGGCAGGGTAGGGGTTAGGTGGGGCAACTGGTGGCGAGTGACTCTTAAGGCCTGGCTAGTAGCTCAGGGCCTGAAATTTTGAGCCCTGGCATATATCATATACGACCTCATCACAGGGACAGAAAGTGATGGAAAATCCAAAATGTTATGTTGAAAGGAAAAATCCAGCTGAATGTTTTTGATAAAGGAACACTTGAGGTAATTAAGACCGAGTAATAAATGTAAGTGGTTGGGGGGTTTCTGTGTTGGGAAAATATATAATTTTGGCATATACAGTAACGAGGTAAAGTGAATTTAAAACCTACAAATTTCTTGACTTATTTTTATTAGCAACTGCAGGCAAAAGGGAAATGTAATCATTGAACTGCTAATGCAATTAATTAAACATTGCAGCTGGAGAAAATTCAGTTCATTTCAGTCATTCGTCCTAAGATTAAGATTTTGGGGGTTCCTGTGGCTGCTTCACCAGTGAGTCTTCACATAGAGCGCCTGGGAGGGACAACAGT
This sequence comes from Nanorana parkeri, assembly GCF_000935625.1. Lineage (NCBI taxonomy): Eukaryota > Metazoa > Chordata > Amphibia > Anura > Dicroglossidae > Nanorana > Nanorana parkeri. The sequence continues at coordinate 717,181 of NW_017306926.1, read as the reverse complement.
GGGGGCTGAGCAGACTTCACAAAGCGCCTGAGATCAGAGTACAGGGGACCAGGAGTTAGGAAACATGTTGGGACCAGGGCTGGAGCAGTGCCAGGAATTAGACTAGGACCAGTGTTAGGATCGGGACTATGAGCAGTGCCAGGGGTGGGAGTGTGAGCAGTGCCAAGACAGGAGACCAGGAGCTGTGCCAAAAGCAAAACCATGGGTAACTCCAGGGGATGAGACAAGGAGCAGTGCCTGGGGAGGAAATACAAACCATGCCAGAGGTAAGACCACAAACAGTGCGAGGGTCAAGACCAGAAGCAGTACAAAGCACAAGATTAGAAAAAGTGCCAGAAGTGGAACCAAGAGCAGTGCCAACAGAGGGACAAGGTGCAGTGCCAGAACTGTGACCAGGTGCCATGGCAGGTGAGGGACAAAGTGTAGTACCACGAGTGGGACCAGGATAAGTGCCAGGGGAGGGACAAGGTGCAGCACCAGCAGAAGGAACAGACACAGCACCAGAAGTGAAACCAGGAGCAGGGCAAGGGGAAGGTGTTGAACCTTTAGCGTGCCATTAGTGGGCCCAGAAGCAGGATTAAGAGTTGTCTCAGGAGCAGGGCCAGGGGAGGAAACACAGGCAGTGTCAGAGATAGAACCACAAGCAGTGTCAGGAGTAAGACCAGAAGCAGTACAAAGAACAGGATTGGAAAAAGTGTCAGATGTGAAACCAAGAACAGTGCCAGGGGAGGGACAAGGTACAGCAACAGGAGCAGGGCCGGGGAGGGGACAAGACATAGCACCAGCAGAGGGACCAAAAGTGAAACCAGGAGCAGGGCAAGGTATTGAACCTTTAGCAGTGCCATTAGTGGGCCCAGGAGCAGGCGTTAGACCATTACCCATGCCAGGAGTGGGCCCAGGAGCATGACTAAGAGTTGGACCTTTAGCAGTGCCATTAGTGGGCCCAGGAGCAGGAGTTAGACAATTAGCTATGCCAAGAGTGGGCCCAGAAGCTGGACTAAGAGTTGGACCATTAGCAGTGCCAGGACTGAGACCTGGAACTATGGCCGTTGTAGTTGGAAGCAACCAGAGAACAGCATATAGGACATGGAATGCACAGGCTTGGGATAACTGGAAAAAAAACATCAAAACATCAGATTTAAGGCAGTTTTGGGGCTCGGTGTAGGCTGGTAAACCAAACCAAAGCACGGAGGGAAATCATAAGCCTTGGGCAGGTAGACTAAAGTCCCGGTATACATTTCACAGCTTAATTTTCAATTACTGCCGATTCCTCGGGTTATTGTGTACCGGTACACAGCGCCGTTTCCAGAATAATAATAATTGCATGTAATATAGGTAATGATATGAATCTGACAGCCTCTAATGAACCTGACGCTTTGTAGAACTTAAACTCAATTTCCTTACAAATGTTTTATTTCCCCGCAGAACGATAGAGAGACAAATGCAGGAGAAGCAGAATGATTCATAATAATCGGAACTAATGAGGGTTTTAGCTGCTAAATTCTCTTACTAATACAAACAGATGATCTTAGGCGCGCATTAGAAGCTGTCACCCCGGTCTTCAATACACACAATACGGGGAAAAAGGCGAGCGGGGGAGGTTTCGGCAACAATTTGACTTGACAGTTTGGTGATAGGAAGTCAAGAGATCCGCGCTGTAAAACGTTCCCTCTGAAACGCAAGATTATCCTCCATCTGCTCGGCGATCATTTTAAGAGACAGGAGATACGTGAAGTCTCCAGCGAACTTAGAAAAGAAGTTTTAGCTTCATTATATATTAACGAAACGTGAACGGCGAAAGATAAAAAATATGCTCAAAATAAATGATGAAGCGCGGATCGAGGTGCCGTTAAACATGCAATGCCGTAATGTATAAAAGCACTTTAGCAAATTAATAAACGTACAACACTAAATGAATTGACACGCAGAGGCAAATATACAATGTTGTGGAGGTTTTCCAGATCGTAACTATATATTTAAAATAAAGCTGCTTGATTGGGGCGAGGATATAAATAAATAAACTGCTGGATTGCTGATATTTTTATTCAAGGGAAGAAGAATTCCAACAGTTACATTGTAGTTTCTTTTAATATACATATTGACTTTGGACTAACCTTATACAATGTAATATGTTCAGGCAAAACAAGAAAATAGGGTAATATATCCTAATTTATTTCTGCTGCTGTCCCCTATGTGGATACAGGTCTTAGTAACGCGCTGGACGCAGGGCTTAGTGACACGCTGGACACAGGACCCACCTGAGAGTGACCCTGCAGAGCCCACCATAAATGCTGCACTGCCCATCTACGACTGTCTATGGTGGGCTCCGAAGGGGTCTCAGGTGGGCTAATCATGGCTGCATCCCTCCCCTCCATCCTTCCTTACTAGCTCCTCTGACCTGCACATATGGCCTTGTCTGCCGCCGGACCGGCCAGAAGTGACGTCACGTCACTAACGTGACGTCACTTCCGGCCAGTCCGGCATCAGACGAGCAGCGTCGCTTGTCTCAAAGCCGCTGGAGCGGCAATGCTGGAGCCCTGCACTGTTAGGCCAGGCCTCCGCCTCCTCGCCCTTCAACGTCGGCCGGTAGTCATGTAAGGGACCCGGACGGGCCTCCCAGGCTGCCCAGGCCCCTTACATGAGTATCGGCCGTACCCCCCTGATGGCTGCCCTGCCCCTACAGGCTCTGCTTGAAACCTACGGCCAGTGCAAACTTCTGCCTGATGAAAGGTGTCTGTAGATATATTTAAACATTAAAGTATTTATGTCAAAAGAAACAACCCTATAGGTAGATATGCATTGTATGCTCCCTGCGCCCAATTTCCTACAAAGATGGTCAGTGAGCTAGCACATTTAAAGGATCCCTAGAGACTTAAAAGCCGGGGTGGGAGACTCTGTGGCCCTCCACCATTGAGGCATTGCAAAGCACAGCTGGTGGGCCGGTGTTGCCCACCACTGCTCAAGAAGGTACTAAAATCACACTGTTTAGCCAGGCCATTCTCCAATGGTTAAATGAAACCTGAGGGATCCTCCTGAAGTTTTGTAGGGGTTCCTCGGGCAGTGGCAAATTGATCTTCCACCTACAATGACCACCAAAGGAACAGTTAGCTTCTACATGGACCACTAACCCTGACTCTAGCGGTCACCACCACTATTGTTAAGGGACACAACAATTATCACTATCAGCATTTCTTTTCCGGTATTATTATTATTCATTTAATTTCCAGATCATTACTGAAAATATGTTTATCAAGTACAGCAGGTGGGTGTTAAAAAATGTTCTGTTGAGGCACTGGAACTCCCCAATGGCCCCCGACGATAACAGAGATTACGAAGGATCTTAAACTCCTGATGTGTAAGGACAAACTGGATATAGAGATGCATAAGGATGCCCGTTCTACGCCTATTCTATCACGATGGAAATATTTTATTAGTAGCACATACTCTATGGAGGAAATATCTGAAATTGTCAAGCCCTTCCGTTACACTAAATGGTACTTGACCAATGCTTTGTCGAATACCTTGGGGGTTCTGCATATAGGCCAAGATTGATAACCTCCTTCGGAGGCAGACTTTAGAGTAATGGGGTAATGCTTGATGGCACTGTAGGAATACAGGTTTATAAAGGGAACTTTGTTTTGTTTTCCATGCTTCATCCACCATGTATATGTTTATGGATAGACTGTTCTGGCTGTGATCAACCACTGTGTGGTATGCTTATGACTTTGAAGTGATGACATTTGTTTTACGAATGTAAAAAAAATTGCTGTAAATTTAATAAAACATTTTTGAAAAAAAAAAAATGTTCTGTTGTATACCATACAATGCAATAATCCTGCTACTTATATTCTGGTACTTTATGATCACATGTGGAAACTCCGTCTCTAAAATTCCTTTCTGTTCCTCTTCCTCCTGCCTCCTCTTCATTCTTTCTTGTTCTGACCTTTCTCCCTATTACTCTACTGCTCTCAGGCCATGTCCACTAATGCTAAGGGTCAATTCACAAGCTAACACACCAGCATAAGGATCTTTATTTTCTAAAAAGTGAAAGTCATTTTCAGTGGAGTCCAATGAGATTTAAAAACTGAAGTCACATGACTAAAATAAAGATTCTTGTCCAGGTGTGATAGCTTTGTGAATTTAGCGTTTTGCGTGTTCTGCAAGACATTAAAGTGACGCTAAGCTCCGGAGTTAAATCTTAAAAATACATTCAAGTCCCGGAACTCCGAGCAACAATGTATCTTATTTGTGTATCACTCGGCTGTAGATCCTCCAATCATCTCTGACACTGTCCTTCCTTCTGGAGGGGGGCTACGTCTGTTCCCCATGGTCCCTGTGTGTGTTGTAAAGTAGTCACCGCTCCAAGCTCCGCCCCCCCGGGATGAACTACAATCTCATGTTTACTAATTTGTATTGAGATTGTAGTCCATCCCGGGAGTGAGCTTGGAGCGGTGACTACATTACAACACACACAGGGACCATGGGGAACAGACGTAGCCTCCCTCCATAAGGAAGGACAGTGTCAGAGATGATTGGAGGATCTACAGCCGAGTGATACACAAATAAGATACATTGTTGTTCAGAGTTCAGGGACTTGAATGTATTTTTAAGATTTCACTCTGGAGTTTAATGTCATTTTAAGGAGATAATAACTGTGTCTCTGCTGCGCGCTCCCATCCGAACATCTGAAATTTCTCGGGCAGCCGCAAAATGGATCTTGGGGAGGGCGCATGCGTAGTTCAGATGTTCGGCCGGGAGACGAGGAGAGACACAAGGTAAGTCTATGGAGCAGCGTGCACCCGCACAGACTCCGTGGGGCATGAGAGAAGAGGAGGACAGAGGAGTAGGCGCTGGATCGGAGACCCGCACCAGCTTGGGGACAGCTAAAAACCAGAGGAAAGAAGAAGATGATCGGATTAAGGGGCATCATTTAAGGTAAGTCGCTACATTAGCACTGGGGGGGAGGGGGCACTTTTGCAAGCCACAGGTATGACTCCAGGAGACAGATGCATGATGGAATTTCTAATTTCACTACACCTAGAAGGTTTGGGTTTGCGAGGGCCTGTTGTAGATGGACAAGCAGATGAAGGCGTTGTCATGATGAGTACTGTGATCTGTGTGAGTGGTAATAAATGCCTGGAAGTGTTACACCAGGCAACCTTGGCACTCCAGCTGGAACTACAACTCCCATGAGGCATTACAAGACACTGACAGTCACAAGCATGACTCCCAGAGGAAGAACCATGATGGAATTTATACAGGGTTATTCACAAAAGGGTGAAGAGTTTGGAGAAGTGAACAATCTAGGACAACATAACTGAACTGGAAAGCGAACTGAATTGGATAATTTTTCCAAATCAGCTACGTTGTCCTAGATTGTTCACTTCTCTGGCCTTCTCCAAACTCTTCACCCTTTTGTGAATAGCCTTGATATTTCCATCACAGCTGCAGTGCCGAGGTTGCCTACCCCTGTGTTGCATTGACACATTACTGAGCATGCTGCAGTTACGATGAAATAAACTGCACATGTGATGACAGGTCCTCTTTGGGCTGTTTGGCTGGAGCCGTCCTATAAATAATACAGATTATCTTTAATTCTTCTCCTTTTCGTGGTAGAAGCGGAATGACTGAGAAAGTATCGCTAACACACAGAACTTCTTTCAAAACCCCGAGCGAAGTGTCTCCTAATTGCTGACATTATTATTAAATAAAACAGACCACAGGAGACGATGGGCACTCATCGGAGCGGCGGCGGCGTTGGCGCTGCCTGACCCTCCCCGATATATATTTTCCCCTTTTGTGTCGATATTTTTATACCCTGACACGCATTCCCACAACATTTTATTGTAAGAAGCTTTTTAAAAGTTTTATTGAGATAATAAAAAATAATCACGGCGGTCTAAGTTTTGTTTTATACCTCCATTAGGATATTTTTCAGGTGATAAAAAGCAGAAGGGCTCGAATCATCTAAAGTGAATTTTAATGGGCCAATAAAGCGATGGGTTTCGGTCCTAATGCAAAATTAATAAGGTATTTTAGGGGTACGTTTTAAGATACAATTGTGGGCGAGATATATCACTCGGCTCCGTCTGACTCCTGTGATAAAATGATATTTAATGTCACCGTCGCCGTCCTATAATACATGGCTAATTGGGGGGGTGCCGGGAACCGGGGGGAGGGGGGGGCGCCTTTACGTGGTTGTAAAAGTTGAAGACTGTATAATAAATACTTTCACCCTGCAGACCTGAGATTTGTAGGGGGAGTCTACCACCTAGAGTGAATTATAAGGATCCTAAAAGTCTCCAGAGGATTCTGGGTAAATCAGCCGGCACAATATTCTGGAAAATAAAACGGTGAAGGCAACAAGCCGATAGAGGGAAGAAAAACAACTGGCTCAGTGTCCTCTGTACAGCACTGCGGTATATGTCAGAGCTATAAACATGTATAATAATAGTGTGTGACTGTGGGGGGGGCATTAGAGTGTAAGCTCCTCTGTACAGAGACTGATGTGACTGTGGGGGGGCATTAGAGTGTAAGGTCCTCTGTACAGAGACTGATGTGACTGTGGGGGGGAGGGGACATTAGAGTGTAAGCTCCTCTGTACAGAGACTGATGTGACTGTGGGGGAGGGGACATTAGAGTGTGGGGACATTAGAGTGTCAGGTCCTCTGTACAGAGACTGATGTGACTGTGGGGGAGGGGACATTAGAGTGTAAGGTCCTCTGTACAGAGACTGATGTGACTGTGGGGGGACATAGAGTGTAAGCTCCTGTGGAGCAGGGACTGGTTCGGTGTTGTGTGTACAGCACTGCGGTATACGTCAGAGCAGGCCCCATAGCAAAATTTTGTATGGGGCCCCGTGATTTCTAGTTATACCCCTTGCAGAGCCCACTTGAGATCCCACCTGAGGGTGACCCTGCAGATCCCTCCATAGACTCTCTATGGTGGGCTCTGCAGGATCACCCTCAGGTGGACTGGTCGCACTCCTCCGTCGCCGGGCCCGCCTCCTTCTTCGTCACCGAGGCCGCCTCCTCCCCTGCTGCCGAGCACGGGCCCGCCTCCTCCTCCACTGCCGGTGACGTCAGAGGCTCGCGACGTTGATAGAACACCGGGTCCAGCCTGCTCCCCCGCTGCTGCTGGCTCTCATTGACTGTGGAGACGAACGCGCCGCTGCACGGATGATCTGAACAGCGGCATGTTCGTCTTCAGACGCCAGTGAAAGCCACCGGCAGAAGATCCCATCGCGACCCAGGGGGCCCACACGGCATCTGGCCGGGCCCCACTGTGCCCCGGGCCCCATAGCGACGTGATTGTTACGCCACTGCGTCAGAGCTATATAAATGTATAATAATAGTGTGTGACTGTGGGGGGGACATTGGAGTGTAAGCTCCTCTGTACAGAGACTGGTGTGACTGTGGGGTGGACATTAGAGTGTAAGCTCCTCTGTACAGAGACTGATGTGACTGGCTCAGTGTTCTCTGTACAGCACTGCGGTATATGTCAGAGCTATATACATGTATAATAATAATAGTGTGTGACTGTAGGAGGACATTAGAGTGTAAGCCCCTCTGGCGCAGTGACTGGCTCAGTATAGAAAAGTCATGGAGCACAAGGAAGAAAGGGAATTGTGCGGAGGGACAGCATGACGGGGAGAAGGGGAGACAGGGAGATACGGGGTTAAATTGGAAGAAAAGGAATGAGAAATACAAGGAAGGAGTGGTCTCTTCCTGATTGGAGAATAGTGGGAGAGGGTGGGATTTCCATGGGTGGGGGATCCTGGGGAGGAGACAGGAAGAGGCCAGTTTGAGGAAGATTTCAACAGGAGAAGGTAATTCCCGCCAGCCCGCCCGCCCCTAGAATGCGTTGTCTGTTGATTTCCGAATTTGTGTTTTGTTTCTGTCTAGGTTCCAGTTGGCTTCGTCACGGCAGTCGTGGGCGGTTTGGGGTCCTTGAAGGTAGCAGGGATACCGCAGTTTTTTATGCAAAATGTTTGTTGGGGACCCATCACAGGTGTGGGTGTCCGTGTAAGTGGTGCTCAAGGGTCCAAACAAGTACTTTGGGCTGGATGGGTCTACGGTTGGCAGAGAGACGTCCCCGAGGCGGTGGTGTTGCGGCTGGGGACACAGTACTAGGCATCTGAAGCCGTAGACACATTTGGTATGGGGGACGTAAAACTGTTGTTTACACTGTGGTTTTTTACCTGTTTGTGTCTTACAGATAATATTTTGGTTTTTATTTTTGTACTGAAGTTTTATATTTAATTAAAGAACAAGTTGGCTGCTGTGGCCTTTAAACTCCATATAGGTCTGGCGTGTCTTATTTGGGAACAAAGGAGTGTAAGTGTGGTGGGGGGGACAGGCCACGGTAAGCAAGGGTGTTGCAGGTAAGAACGGTATCCCTCTAATATACCCTTGTCATGTGTGTACAGCGGTGGTACTTTGTTGTCACTATGTAAATTGTTTGGGATGATTTCTTGTTCTTCGGTGACCCTTCCGTGCTCGGTGACCGCGGTGCCGGGAGATAAGTACTTCCTCTCCACACTAATCAGTTTATTCTGTATAATGAAGTTGGGGGCCATCCTGAGATGCTGCGACACGTCGGGAGGTCAAGTATCCGCCGGCTTGTTTTATAAACACTCTCCAATCAAAGATTCACCTACAAGCTGTAAATTGCAAATCAAATTATAATCAATGATAATCTCACCGTGTATCTATAGCCAAAGCTTCATTTCCATTTATATAAAGAGAGGAATAGTTAGAACCGCGTCAGTTTTTTCTTTTTCTGTCAGTTCCAAGAGCAAAAATAGGATTTGTTATTTGGCAGCTTTGAGTGACTTGAACTTACATTTTGCTCTTTTCCTTGTCAGTTCTTTTTTTTTTTTTATCGCATTGGAAATAGCAGAACATTTAACCAAATTATATTGCTGTATGCGTTTACCTCCACTGTCTTGCAGCAGCTGGAAAATGAACAGTTGAAGCACATAATGGGTCATGTGATCAGCTTCATCACTTGAAATGGGTCAAGTGATGTGTCAAATATTATTGGGGGGAAAAATAAATAAATATATATATATATAT
>NW_017306926.1:699868-707899 GCF_000935625.1 Nanorana parkeri | reverse complement strand
CCTGTTACTGGGATTATAACAAAGTGGAAGCAACTGGGAACAACAGCAACTCAGCCAGGAAGTGGTCGGCCACGTCACATGACAGAGCGGGGTCAGCGCATGCTGAAGCGCACAGCGCGCAGAAGTCGCCAGCTGTCTGCAGAGCCAATAGCTACAGACCTCCAAACTCCATGCGGCCGTCAGATTGGCACAACAACAGTGCGTAGAGCGCTTCATGGAATGGGTTTCCATGGCCGGGCAGCTGCATCCGAGCCTTACATCACCAAGTGCAATGCAAAGCGTGGGATGCCGCGGTGTAAAGCACGACGCCACTGGACTCTAGAGAAGTGGAGACGTGTTCTCTGGAGTGACCAATCACGCTTCTCTGTCTGGCAATCCGATGGGCGTGTCTGGGTTTGGCGGTTGCCAGGAGAACGGTACTCACCTGACTGCATTGTGCCAAGTGTAAATTTTGGGGAAGGAGGATTATAGGGGGGTTGTTTTTCGGGGGTTGGGCTCCGCCCCTTAGTTCCAGTGAAGGGAACTCTTAAGGCATCAGCACACCAAGACATTTTGGACAATTTCATGCTCCCAGCTTTGTGGGAGGAGTTTGGGGACGGCCCCTTCCTGTTCCAACATGACTGCGCACCAGTGCACAAAGCAAGCTCCATAAAGACATGGATGGGGGAGTTTGGGGCGGAGGAACGTGACTGGCCGCACAGAGTCCTGACTTCAACCCCATAGAACACCTTTGGGATGAATTAGAGCGGAGACTGCGAGCCCCTCCCCCAACATCAGTACCTGACCTCACAAATGGTCCAACATTCCCATAGACACACTCCTAAGCCTTGTGGACGCCTTCCCAGAAGAGGTGGAGCTGTTATAGCGGCAAAGGGCGGAGCCAACCCAACACTGAACCCTACGGACTAAGACTGGGGGGCCATTAAAGTTCATGTTATTACTCGTGTGCTTAATATAAGATGAAAAAGAAAATCCATAACGATGACAGATACATATGTATCACTCCTGATCCTGCTGCTTCGGTATTCAGGATGTGAGTGGACTTGGCCCATCCGCTTTGCCCCCGACCCCCCTGACCCCGTCACAGGGAACCAGTTATACCGTCTGACCTATGGATTGAGCTTTATTAGAGGAATTGATTTCCTCCATCTTGGAAGTGGCTGCAGGTGATTATCTCATCCTTGACAGACCTGCAGCACTAATGAATATATCTGTGGACGTTCGGAGAGCCGCCAACCATACCAATGAGCTGCTAATCAAGTGGAACACTTATTAGGCTGGTGACAAACAAAGTGCAGTATCGCGCCCTCCGTGATGAACCCGCTGCACATCACAAATGGCGGCTGCGTGACCTGTGTGAAGCTGAGCGCGGGCGACGGTCCCAAGGTGAGGAGTACAGGACCGGTGACTACAAATCTCTCTTTTTACTCAAGTTTACTGCTTGACTCAAGTTAACCTCAATGTTAACCCTCAACTGAAACAATTGTTTCCACCTTTCTTTTCCTGATGTATTCTATCTCAGATCTCCGGAAACCTCTTTTGTAGCCACTTCCTGTCTATATGCACTCCAGAGGTGGCGGCATGACATTTCTCAGGGCAGGTTTCCTGATGGTGACAACAGTGGAGCATGTCTGTATAATGTGTGTAGGAGCAACCACTTGTACTCTCCATTTGGAAGCCCGTGTGACAGGATGACAACGCCGGAGCAGAATTAGGAGACAGGGAAAGAGCGTTGTCACCCTATACGAGGAAGTGCCTAAACAAAGGATCTCCATGCCAGGATCACAAGGGATAATTTCAATAAAAGTAGTCTCCATTGGAAGCCCTGTGTGACAGGGTGACAACGCCGGAGCACAAATTGGGAAACAGGTAAAGTGTTCTGGCACTTCCTGTCACCCTATAACAGGAAGTGCCAGAACACGGATCTCCATGGCAGGATCACCAGGGGTTATTTTAATAAAAGTAGTCTCCATCAGAAGTCTGCGTGACAGGGTGACAACGCAGGAGCACAATTTGTAGAGAAGGAAAGAGTGTTGGCACCCTATAACAGGAAGTGCCAGAACACGGATCTCCATGGCAGGATCACCAGGGGTTATTTTAATAAAAGTAGTCTCCATCAGAAGTCTGCGTGACAGGGTGACAACGCAGGAGCACAATTTGTAGAGAAGGAAAGAGTGTTGGCACCCTATAACAGGAAGTGCCAGAACACGGATCTCCATGGCAGGATCACCAGGGGTTATTTTAATAAAAGTAGTCTCCATCAGAAGTCTGCGTGACAGGGTGACAACGCAGGAGCACAATTTGTAGAGAAGGAAAGAGTGTTGGCACCCTATAACAGGAAGTGCCAGAACACGGATCTCCATGGAAGGATCACCAGGGATTATTCGAGTGAAAGCTGCTGATTTCAAAACATTGCAATTAACTTCTGTAATGACATTATTATGTTAAAAAACAGGGATCGTGCCCGAAAAATTTAGAGTTGGATCATGGGGAGGACCAACCCATGAAGTGGGCGGTTCCCTTCATAGTTAGATGCGGGGTCTAAACTGGAAAACTCATAAAGTGGGCATGGCTTGGTCAGGCCCACCCAGAAAGTGGGCGGAAGAAATGATAACCATGAGCGGGGTTAACCATATCCCAAGGGGGCCTATTTACAAATGACTGCTCTTTTCATCTGGACAAAGACAGAGGGGAAGAAAACCTATGACATGTATCACTAAAACAGGAAGTGAGGGGACAACTGACCACAGTGATAACTTTTAATTTGGTGAGATTTTCTCTTACTTCCTGTTTTGTCACAAGAACAGGAAGTTAAGTGAAATCTATCCTGTGGAGATACCGGCTGCAGTAAAAACCTGGTACAGGCTCCGGCCTCCCCCCTGTACCTAATATGTAATTTTTTGGGGGGGAGTTTCACTTTAAGCGGCACGAGCCGCCTAACTGTACATCTGTTTCTCAACCTAACTAACTAAATGGAAGTGCATAAAATATTTTAAACTTGGCAATCACATTTCTGTAAATGAATAAGCGGCGGAGACATTGCCTGGGTGAATTATCTCCCCACATTTCAGGTGTTTATTGCGTTACTTCCGCTATCTCCTAATAAGCGCCAAACGCTTAATTCACCCATTTTCTAGTCAAAATGTTGACAGTAAACAAGCAATCTGGTTCCCTGCAAAAAAAAAAAAATCCCTAAATGATGACTACTTTACATGTAAATTATCCCGAAGAATAAAATGTTATTTCCGAGGCGTAGAAATTCCACCAGCGGATTCTGTAACCTCTTCTACATCGGCGGAACGAGGGAGTTTGGAAGAAGATTCCACCCACAAATGCTCGGTCCTCTTCCAAAAAAGAGGGCCAAAATAGCCCCGGACCCCTTGGGCGCAACCAGTGGCGTCACAAGGGGGGTGCGGGGGGTGCGGCCCAGTCATTCTGGTGGTCTCCCCCCTCTGAAAAGTCGGCCGCTCGGTCATGGACCGAACGCCCGACAGTATCAGGAGAAAGGAGGGGACCCGGCGGCGTACCTTATCCCGCCGGGGGACTGTCCCCTCCTCTCTCTGCCGGCGTCCATCGCCAAGATGGCAGCCGGCAGGTATCAGAATGACGTCTCGGCGGGGTGACACTCGGTTACCGAGATCGGCTTCTATCAGGGAAATCCTCCCCGTTGTGTAACCCGTCATGGACGGAGCGCTGTGTGTTAATTACAGGCAGCGCTGCATCCGGCTTTTGACAGGTAGTTAGTGAGGGACAGGGAGGCTCCTTTCTGTCTCCTCCCTTCCTCCTTCACACTAGATTGAGGATGGGTTGGGGGTGGGGCTTCGTTTGGCAGGGGGGCAGGGGGAATACCTCACCCGGAATATGAGGTACCGCACGTCACTGGTCAGCGGGCATTTTTTTCTTTCGGCGAGTCGGCAGCCGTCGTTCATCGTGATTGACGTGGATCCACACTTTCCTCTACACTGCTGCTCGGGCCTGATATGTGTTTTACCTTGCGCTATTTTTTGGGGGGGTTTTTGTCGTTGGGGTTCCCCCTAAAATTCCTACCAGACCTAAAGGTTTTTTATTATTATTATTATTGTTTCTGTAGAGTCAAAAGTTAAAGAAAAAAATTTCATTTTTTTTTGTTTTGACGCTGCTGGCCAGAGAGGGATAACTTTGACGCAGCTGGCCAGAAAGGGGTCACTTTGACGCAGCTGGCCAGAGAGGGGTCACTTTGGTGCAGTTGGCCAGAGAGGGGTCACTTTGGTGCAGTTGGCCAGAGAGGGGTCACTTTGACGCAGCTGGCCAGAAAGGGGTCACTTTGACGCAGCTGGCCAGAGATGGGTCACTTTGGTGCAGTTGGCCAGAGAGAGGTCACTTTGGGGCAGTTGGCCAGATAGGGATCACTTTGACGCAGCTGGCCAGAGAGGGATCACTTTGACGCAGCTGGCCAGAGAGGGGTCACTTTGACGCAGCTAGCCAGAGAGGGGTCACTTTGACGCAGCTAGCCAGACTTCACCTGGGCTTTGTGAAGGGATTGTGCTCATGGTGACTTGATAAGCAGGAAGGGAGTTTGGTGGGGAAGGAGTGAACACAGAGCTTACTTTGGCAAGGTAAAAAGAAGCTGTGAAAATGTTATTACGGCCTGCAATGCTGCCAATGTGCAACTCCCCCATCTGACCCGACACACAGGCAGATACAAATCTTGCATATAATCTGATGCACACTGAGGGTTGTGGAGTAGCGAGGTGATTCCTCAAGCTATATTGTGAGCTGGAATCCTGGAATTCCACCTTTCCTACACACTAGACACACTATTTTGTGTAGGTTGGCAGGTGACTGGTCTGCTTGGCAGCCACACACACACCCCTATAGATGCTAATTTGCATGCAATTAGTAGCCACTCAGTACAATTTTATACAGAATAGAGTGAATTTATGACCGCGCAGAGGCACTAGTATCATAATGCATCAATCTCTGTAGGAGTATGCATTCTTATGCTTAGTAGACAGACACCATGTATTAACTTTGTATATAGGCGGTGATTTCAGCAAATAATGTGGAATTGTTCAAGAAACTTTTGGACGATTTCTTAAGGGACCGTAATATACAGGGGTACAGGTAACATACAGGGGTACAGGTAACATACAGGGGTACAGGTAACATACAGGGGTACAGGTAACATACAGGGGTACAGGTACTCCTAGAATGAGATCCTAATAGGTTGGACTTGATGGACTAATGTCTTTATTCAACCTCAAATACTATGTAACTATGTAACATATCCCTGGGCAGGCAAAGCATAGAAATGTATACAAAAAGGGACAAGAAAGAAAATTATATACAAAAATTCAGCTATTTGCTATAAAATGAAAAGGGAAAAAAACAACAAATGTTTCCTTTTTGGGAGGTGTGGTTTTTCCTGCTGTTGGGAGGACAAAAAAAAGTTCAAGCACTGGTCATGCTTCGAACAAACTCCATCTAGTGGCCAGAAGATAAATTACACTGAGAACATTTGTTTTTGCCTCGTTTCCACAACAGTTGGTCAACTCTCACAGAACGAATGTACAAGAAGTTTGAATGGACGGATAAGCTATGTACATTTTTTAAAAGTAGGCAGTCTGGGCGCTCCAGCTCTGGTGAAACTTCAAATCCCATGAGGCATTGCAAGGCTCTGACAGCCACAAGCAAGACAGCCACAGAAGCAGGATTGGGCTTGTAGTTTTACCATAGCTGGAGTACTGAGGTTGCCTACCCCTGCCCTAGCGTCAATATCGTTAAAATGTGCAGAGATCCCATATTTCAGGAACAGCCTGCCAGCCAGAGCAGCGGGGAGCTCCAGAGGAGAGGCTGGAAGGTCAAAGCTTGATAATGTACCTCGGCCGTGCTTTGCATCCTGGGAGGTGACGCCGTCCTCGTAGAACAGCAGCCATAACTGTAAGGCAATTACCGGCGCGAGATAAAACCTAACGGGTCCCGAAGAGCGTAAGCAAAGTGTAACAGTGTGTACATGCTGATAGTGGAAACTGTGATGCTTTACACGCCGCGTTATATAAACACGGGACCTGCCAGGCTCTGATATTTTCCTAACATTTTTAATTAAGTGTGTGATTAATTGAAGTGACATTTTATCAGCCAAGTTGTTGCATCATCAATTAAAACGCTGTAGAGTGGTAATACAGCCGCAGCTTTAACACCGAACCGTTTAACGCTGTTTAATTACGCCACAATAAGCGGGCTGCAATTAAATATTTCTAATCATCATTGAAGTGGCGGAAGAGACCGTGTCCACTGCCCACTGAAGATGTTACCGAAAGGGAAATGCTGTTCTTTCTTTACTTTTTGTTTTAAATAGATGTACAATGTGATCGGCGGACTTTGCACTAAAAAGCAAGATCCGCCTATTACATTAGGCCCCACCCCCAAATCAATTGAAGGCAAAAATGAAAACAACTATTGGGAAAAAAGTTAAAATAGACTTAAAAGGAGAACTATGAGAGGGGTGATTTCCACTCACCTCATAGTTCTAGCCGACCTGTGACAGTCTCATTGTCACAGGGGAAAAACCCTGACCCCATAGTTCTCCTTAGGGTCTTTGCACTAAAAAGCAAGATCCGCCTATTACATTAGGCCCCACCCCCAAATCAATTGAAGGCAAAAATGAAAACAACTATTGGGAAAAAAGTTAAAATAGACTTAAAAGGAGAACTATGAGAGGGGTGATTTCCACTCCCCTCATAGTTCTAGCCGACCTGTGACAGTCTCATTGTCACAGGGGAAAAACCCTGACCCCATAGTTCTCCTTTTAAGTCTATTTTAACTTTTTTCCCAATAGTTGTTTTCATTTTTGCCTTCAATTGATTTGGGGGTGGGGCCTAATGTAATAGGCGGATCTTGCTTTTTAGTGCAAAGACCCTAAGGAGAACTATGGGGAAAAACCCTGACCCCATAGTTCTCCTTTAAAGGGGAACTCCAGGAATTATCTTTAATGGAAACCTACATTGGTCCAGCTTGGCTCCATGTAAGTATCCATATGTGATCTCAGGAGGGATGCCGGGGATGGTATTGGAGGCTCATGGATTGATCCATAGATGATGTCATCGACCTTCAATCTCAGCGAGCTGATCATACATTCTTGTCACTTCCATTAGTGGGCTGGAATGAAGTTGTAATTGCTTCTCCTGTGGCCAGTCATCTGCTGTCTAATATAAGTGATGGTAACCCGAGTGCATCGCATTCACTATCACTACATCGGGAATAAACTGAATCAACATAAGTTACAATGTTTATATATCCATGTAAAAGAAAATAGAAAACTGGAATAATTTAAAAAACAGGCGATTGCTCCCTCCCCATCGTCTATTAGGGCTTGTTCACACCATGTCCGGATCAGAACCATGTGCTCCTGCACCCAAAATGCTTCCCAATGTGCTTTATGGGCTACAGTTCTCACCAGCGCAGTCCGTCCCGGACAGAAAAAAATACTGCATGTCACATTTTCTCTGGATCCGGAAACAGACCGGAAATGCACAATCGCGTCAAACGCACTGAAAACGCGGCAAAAACGCACCGCAGCTAACATACTGACAGCCCACTATATATATTTTTTTTAACTGGAATGCGGTAAAAACACGCCAAAAACGCACTGCACGCATAGCACCACGTCTGCACATCTGCTCCAGATCTGGACCAGAAAATGGTGTGAATAAGCCCTAATAGTATACCCCATTTCTGTCATTGTCACATCTGTGACACTTTCAGGCACAATAAAGGGATTTGCATATATTTGCATTAAAAAAATTAACGTCTCCCATATTTCAATTTTTAAAACAAGGCTGTACAGAAAGTTTGTTTTCTTTGCGCTCCGGCAAAAAAAATTAGTTCTGTTTCGGACTTTTTGTTATTTCGTTTTTTTAGTATTTGGGTCCAAAAGCCAATTCGTTTTGTTATTGGGATTCAGTTTTTTTTAACCTTTTGACAGTCCAAAGAAACAGTAAAAAGAAAAAACAATGTGAGGTCCCAGCCCCCCCCCCCCCCCCAAAAAAAAAA
>NW_017306926.1:696913-699404 GCF_000935625.1 Nanorana parkeri | reverse complement strand
TTAAAAAAGTGGGGTTACCCCTAAAATCCTATACCAGACCCTTGATCCGAGCAGCGGGCTGGCAAAGCAGGAAAGGGGACGGGGGATGAGCATGCACCTCCTCTGCTACACCATACCAGGCCACATGCCCTTGACAAAAAAAATACAACACCGGTTTTTGACAATTCCTTTATTAAAGTAAATAAAGTGTCCATCGATGTAATGCGAAGGCCAATCATGTGATCCAGCGATGTAGATCCAGGTCAATCAGGATGGACAACGGCCGCTAACTCGCCAAAAGAAAAAATACCCGACACCCATCGATACGACCGATCGCGACAATCTCTAGCCGCAAAATGCCAGCTCTGCTCCCAAAGTCAACAAAAGGGGCATAACAAGTCCCATGACATCACAACTTGCTCCCCCCTCCCCCCCCTTTGTTGACATACGGGAGCAGAGCTGTCATTTTGCAGCGAGAGTTCGTCGGGATTCGGCGGGCATTGGGTATTTTTTCTTTTGGCGAGTCGGCGGCCGTCATTCATCGTGAGTGACCTGGATCTACACTGCTTCTCAGTCTGGTAAGGGATATTCGGGGGGTCCTTGTGCTTTTTTTTTGTATGTTTTTTTTGCCGTTGGGGTCCCCCCTAAAATTTCTACCAGACTTAAAGGTTTTTCATCATTATTATTATTATTATTCTTGCTATAGAGTCTCCCGATCTACTGAGACGACCTGTGACAGTCTCATTGTCACAGGTCGGCTAGAACTATGAGGTGAGTGAAAAGCCCCTCCCCCTCATAGTTCTTTAAAAGTTAAAGAGAAAAATGTCACTTTGCTGCCATAAAAATATTTTCGTATATATGTGTCATTCAACTCAAAAAATTAGCAAAAATTTGGGATTTGTCCAAATCCGGATCCCGAAACGATTTGACTTTTGGACCCAAATCCTGAAAAACAAAATAACGGAAAATACGAAACGAATGAACCAAATGTTTTGCCCGCTTACATGTCTACAAACTAGCCAATGTGAGAGAATGTTTTATTGTAGAGAAAAAAAAAAAAAAAGGATTTCCTGAACCAATCCCGGTATAAAAATAATTTCTTCTCATCCCATAAAAATTTACTTTTTTTTTCCAATTCGAAATACATAAATTTCTTCCGTCGCTGACTTAAGCAAGTAGTGTCTGATTAATCCCGCGCTCTGTATTCTGCTATGTGGGTGACATTTATCAAACACCTGACAACTATTTTGTAATATTACATTTCTTTTAAATACATTTCTATTGAAATGAAAGTCTAATTTTTCTGTAGTTTTGTTGCTGCTGAAAATACTGTAATAAAATAGAAGTGTAAAACTGTTCTGCCAAATGTTTATTCAGAGCTCAGAGATGTGTAAAGGTCGGCCGTACAGAGTTTCTGAGTATTCTTTTAAAGGAGAACTATGTGGTTAAGGCTTTTCCCCATAGTTCTCCTTAGGGTAATGTGAGGACACAAACTGGCGTCCTCCCGTCACCCTAGGCTCAGTATATAGGGAGCTACAGCTCGCCGTATACTGAGACGCCGCAGCTGAAGCGGATCCCGACAATTATGTCTGAATCCGCCACGCTGCGTGACTGACAGCTGGCTCTGGCTCTATCTAGAGGCAGAGCCAGCTGTACCCGCCCCCCCCTCCGTCCGTTCCGCCAGTCAGCGCTGGAGGATCAGAGCGGGGAGGGAAGAATCCAGCCCCTCCCCTGTCAGGGCAGAGAGCCGTGACAGGATCGAGAGGTGAGCGAACGCCGGTATGTGTTCCCTCACCTCCCGATCTACTGAGCCGACCTGTGACAGTCTCATTGTCACACGTCGGCTAGAACTATGAGGTGAGTGAAAAGCACCCCCTCCCCCCTCATAGTTCTCCTTTAAGTTATTATATCTCAGTTTGGCTCTTAAAGGCGATCTATGAGGTGTGATTTTTCACTCATCCTCATAGTTCGAGCCGACGTGTGACAATGAAACATGTCGGCTCAATAGATCGGGAGGTGAGCGAACACATACCGTCGCTTGCTCACTTCTCGATCATCTCCCTGCAAAGAGCGGTGACTGTCACTCACTGCAGGGATTGCCCCCCCTCCCCGCTGACTGGCGGAATGGACGGGGGAGGGGGCAGGTACAGATGGCTCTGCCTATCTAAAGGCAGAGCCAGCAGTTAATCATGCAGCTGGGTCGATCTCGTCAATAATTGTCGGGATCCGTCCCGGCTGCGGCGTCTCAGTATACCGCGAGCTGTAGCTCCCTATATACTGAGCCTAGGGTGACGGGAGGACGCTAGTTTGTGTCCTCCCGTTACCCTAAGGAGAACTATGGGGAAAAACACTGACCCCATAGTTCTCCTTTAAAAAAATGTATTTATTAAATTAGCTTCTTTTATGCTCTGCAAGGCAAGAAAAAAAAATATTTTCTAGGATTTGTTAATAATAATAATAATAAAAAAACAAAATTATGATTTTAAAAATAGTAATAATAATAATAATAATA
>NW_017306926.1:695065-696682 GCF_000935625.1 Nanorana parkeri | reverse complement strand
ATCCGCCACGCTGCGTGACTGACAGCTGGCTCTGGCTCTATCTAGAGGCAGACCCAGCTGTACCCGCCCCCTCCTCCGTCCGTTCCGCCAGTCAGCGCTGGAGGATCAGAGCGGGGAGGGAAGAATCCAGCCCCTCCCCTGTCAGGGCAGAGAGCCGTGACAGGATCGAGAGGTGAGCGAACGCCGGTATGTGTTCCCTCACCTCCCGATCTACTGAGCCGACCTGTGACAGTCTCATTGTCACACGTCGGCTAGAACTATGAGGTGAGTGAAAAGCACCCCCTCCCCCCTCATAGTTCTCCTTTAAGTTATTATATCTCAGTTTGGCTCTTAAAGGCGATCTATGAGGTGTGATTTTTCACTCATCCTCATAGTTCGAGCCGACGTGTGACAATGAAACATGTCGGCTCAATAGATCGGGAGGTGAGCGAACACATACCGTCGCTTGCTCACTTCTCGATCATCTCCCTGCAAAGAGCGGTGACTGTCACTCACTGCAGGGATTGCCCCCCCTCCCCGCTGACTGGCGGAATGGACGGGGGAGGGGGCAGGTACAGATGGCTCTGCCTATCTAAAGGCAGAGCCAGCAGTTAATCATGCAGCTGGGTCGATCTCGTCAATAATTGTCGGGATCCGTCCCGGCTGCGGCGTCTCAGTATACCGCGAGCTGTAGCTCCCTATATACTGAGCCTAGGGTGACGGGAGGACGCTAGTTTGTGTCCTCCCGTTACCCTAAGGAGAACTATGGGGAAAAACACTGACCCCATAGTTCTCCTTTAAAAAAATGTATTTATTAAATTAGCTTCTTTTATGCTCTGCAAGGCAAGAAAAAAAAATATTTTCTAGGATTTTACTACTACTACTACTAATAATAAAATAAATAATTATTATTAATTTTAACAAATGTATTATTATTATTTAAGATGAAACCTATGTAAATATAAAAACACAATTTAATGCAGCTCTAAAAAAATCAATAATACATTGCTAAGGCTGGGTTCACACCTAGGCGTATTGAATAAGCACGTTTGTCGCGCGGTTCGCGTCACGCGTTTTACCGCGATTCGCGGTAAAAAAACCGCGCGTTTCCGTGGGCTACTTGGCTGTATCCCAATGGAAACGCGAGACCAAAACGCCCCAAAGAAGTACATGTACTTTTTTGGGCGTAGGCCGTTTTGTATCGCGTTCGGACGGGCGGAAATACGGCAAGGTGTGAACCAGACCCATTGAATACAATGGGATTTAGATGTTTGAGCGTTTTGTAGAGCGTTCGTCGAGCGTTGAACGCGCTACAAAACGTTCAGGTGTGAACCAGGCCTGTACTTGATTTTGACCTACTTTGATCAACCTCATGCAGTTCCCATACAGCAAGGCTAGAGTGTGAGAGGAAGAAGCAGCACAAGAAGCAAATCAGATCATGTGCAGACATAAAGCATGCTGATAGAAAAACTGATTTCTTCCAAAAAAGATAAAAGTTCAGTGGCTCTGGTGGAGCCGCTCACATGAAGCAAGGCTCCGCTTAGAGGGGGACCCTGAACAAGATACAAAGTATAAAAACACAACAAGAGCACCAAACCAAATGATTGAAGAGTCCAAATTGATTTAATGACTTAAAGT
>NW_017306926.1:694450-694938 GCF_000935625.1 Nanorana parkeri | reverse complement strand
GGGGGGGGAGATTGAGGAAAAGCATCCTCCTGCCTGCAGCAGACTGATGACATCATCAGCCTAGGCAAAGTCACTGACTGGAGCTCCAGGGCGGCTTTTTAATGATAACAGGTGGAGCTTTCCTGAACCATGACCCCGTTGCTGTACATGGTGACACGTCAGGAGTTTATTCTTGCAGACTTGTAAAGTTTATGAAAGGCCCACTTTAAGTTTGGAGGCCAGACACCATCCCTCAGCGGGTCGTCCGCAGTAACCGGTGAGAATAAGACGTTCAATCACGAGGGAACCTTTGGTTTCAATTAATGTGGCCTCCGTCGTTAGGCTAATAAATCAAAGCAGCGGGAACGATTTGATATAGTAGCTCGATCCATAATTAATTAGTCTTTTGGTTGACCAGCGATGGGCGATCAATAACGCCATCTTTAGACAAGAAAGCAATTTTCATAAATTCATTTAACCCCCTGAAAAGGTGCTTCACGAGCCGATGA
>NW_017306926.1:683132-693953 GCF_000935625.1 Nanorana parkeri | reverse complement strand
TTCCAAAAATTCTTTAACCCCCCTAAAAAGGCGCTGCGCGAGCCGATGATTCATTGCCGCGTTGTCTCCGATACAAGCTGATCCGATGCCGGAGCGGGGAGGCCGCTGTTGTGCCGCGCTGAGGAAATGCTCGGTAATTAATAGGAAAAGAAACTTTAATTGGGAATAGTCACAGACCGGAAAGTCTGCCGACCGCTGACCGAGGGGGCCTCAGAAGAGGCAATTAAAGGAAACCTCCAATGAGAGACGTAGGATGGCTAACTTTATTCTGAAAATGCCGGTTGCCTGCCGGTCATGGCTAATCCTCCAACTGTCGTGGGAGCAGGGGTGCCCTCTTACCTGGGGTCCAGCGGGCACGGCAGAGATGGAAGGGTCCTTCTTGGGGTCATTTGGTGCCCGGTGGCGGGCTGTGTGTGCGCGCGCGCGCGTGTGTGGTTGTGACGTGCGTGCGCGTGTGACGCTGCCGTGGCCTGTTAGTTACCTCGGGTGCTGATCATTGCCAGGAAGGGCCTTGCGAGCAAGCCTTCTCTCCTAACCGTCCCATTGCTGCCCCGGGACCTGTGGCTTCCTTGTTGCCCAGACAACAGCAAAATACTCCCGCCAATTAAAAATCTTCTTCTTCTGCTGAAACCCCTCCCACGAATCGGCCCCTCCTGGGGCATCCCTAGACCTCTACCCCCGGGGGGCAGTGGGGGAATTTTACTCGTACGTCCAGGTTTCCAGGTTAGTTGCTCTTGGAGCACGCTCCAGGGGTCGGGGTAGTTAGTTGTTCTTGGAGCACGCTCCAGGGGTCGGGGTAGTTAGTTGCTCTTAGTGCACACGCTCCAGGGGCAGGCATGGGGGTGGTTAGTTGCTTTGGTGCACACGCTCCAGGGGCAGGCATGGGGGTGGTTAGTTGCTCTTAGTGCACACGCTCCAGGGGCAGGCATGGGGGTGGTTAGTTGCTTTGGTGCACGCTCCAGGGGTGGGCTCGTGGTGCATGGCGTCCTGCCCAGCTCAATTATGTCACTGTTTGCCAGGAGCTGGGCGGGATGAAGTCCAGAGCGTCACAGATTGCTAAGAGCTCTTAGCAACCTGGGGCAATCTGGTTGGAAAGGGGACAGCAGGCACACTGCCGCCACCCCCCCATGAGTCCAAATGAGATGTCGCCTGAAGCAACCAACTTAGGCTCCCTCATTATTGCTCTAATCCCAGTACAGGTCTTTAACTCCCCTCCCCAAAAAATAAAACTTCTTCTCATAGCACCTCCCCCGCCCCCCCCTCCACTCCCCTCTGGTTATTATGGCCCACAGCACAATTTTCTCCTCCCTCCTTGAACTTAGCAGATCTCAGATGCAGCGTGGCAGCGGGGGGATTAGTAGCGGGCTCCCCCTTCAGCTCGTGTCATGTGACACATCAAAGCCAAGTAGGAGCCGGTGGAAGATTCCCCCTGCTCTGCTCTGATAGGCAGCATGGAGGGGTGAGATGCCGGCTGCTGCAGTGGGTAGCAGTTGCAGCAGACTAGGACACAAAGCAATGGGCCTGGTCCCAGATGTACCACTCACCCTCATGGTCCCACCTGAGCCCTCCTTTGGCCTTGGCCCCGTATAGCACCATCTTGGCAGCAGTCCCACCATCGGTGTCCAGGCCGTTTTACACCTTTGTAGAATAAATAATAACATCACTTTTCACACTTTGCTTTCGCCTGACACGAGACATGCGGCTATACATGAGACAATAGCTTTCAGCTTCATCTATTGTCAGGAGGGATGACGCATTGTTTAAATGAACTTTTATGATACCAGCAAATTTTCCATGTCAGTATAACACCAGTGAGGTCCATTGGTGCCCATGTACTGGACATAGTATTACGGTAACATTGTACTTTTATTATAGAATGACAGAGCAGTAAAGTGCCGGGAAACAATCATTTGGTGCCTGATTGAAAATGCTTCTGAAAAAAGGAAAAGATCTCATCCAAGATCATGAGGTGAGAAAATTAAATTACCTTTTTTTAAAACTGCGGAGCTCATTTTACAAGGAGCAGTTAGAATGTGTTTAAATACCAACCGTGTACTGCATAGAGAGCGAGTTCTGAGCTGACAGGAAGTTTAGACGTTGGCCCTTAGGTGGCATCACTATTAAAGAAGAAGTCTCGCTTTGTATTATTTTTCACAGCTCAGTCACCTACCTCCCACAGTGTATGTTGCTTCTGTGAGCTGCAGAAAAGGATAGTCACTCCTCTTCATTCCCGACCACACTCTGCAAAGGAGATGGCCATTTGATTGACAGCTCTGATCTCAATGTCCGCTTGATTGACAGCTGCTATCTCACTGTCCTCTTGATTGACAGCCCTTATCTCACTATCCTCTTGATTGACAGCTTCTATCTCACTGTCCTCCTGAGTGACAGCTCTGACCCCACTGTCCTCTTGATTGACAGCTTCTATCTCACTGTCCTTTTGATTGACAGCTCTGACCCCATTGTCCTCTTGATTGACAGCTTCTATCTCACTATCCTCCTGAGTGACAGCTCTTATCTCACTGTCCTTTTGATTGACAGCTCTGACCCCACTGTCCTCTTGATTGACAGCTCCTATCTCACTATCCTCCTGAGTGACAGCTCTTATCTCACTGTCCTTTTGATTGACAGCTCTGATACCACTGTCCTCTTGATTGACAGCACTGATTTGACTGATCATAGGGGGTTATATTCACAGCAATCCTGGAAACACCTAAACATAAATAGTTTATAATAAAAAATGCAATTTGTAGTTAAAAGTATTTAACATGCTTTTTATTGTCTGATACAAATGAGTTACCTAGGGCTGGATTTTCCAGTGCCTGTGGGCATGAATGGAAATCTGTTTAGCCTGAGCCGGCACCCTTACCTGCTATTGGACCCACCGGCTTTGACCTATGCAGAGAAGAACCCTGGCATCGTGTAACCCTTAGGCCCTAAACGCCTGTCCATATCAGACAGGCATTTTACAGGGCAGCCTTACGCAGTGCCGTGGTCCTTCCCTTGCGTTTGCGGAAGCCAGTGGTTCCTGTTGGCACCTCTGGCCTTGGAGCAGGAGGGTGCATTTTGTACAGAATTGAACATCCTTGCTATTGCCGGTGTTGTTTTTTGACACGACCCCAGAAACTAAGCAGAGTATTTAACTGCGCTGCACCCCTCTATGATGGAGGGCACCTGTAGGCAAGTACCTACTCTGCCTAATGGTAAATCCGGCCCTTGCTACTGTCTGCTATATGCTGCAGCCAGGAGGATCCTGAGAATATTGTCGGGATCCACCTTACTGCCTGATGGACATCTGTCTCTGCCTCTCTAGTGCCAGAGCCAGCTGTGCCCACCCCCTCCCCTGTCTGTCCCTCCAATGAGTGCTGGAGGAATAGAGAGAGGGAAGAGGGGAATCCCTATAGGGAGCGGTGATTGACAGTCAGTACTTTCTGCAGGGAGAAGACTGTGAGCTGAGCAACCAGAGGTTTGTGATCGCTGGATTCTCAATCAATAGAGCCGGCATGAAGGGCCGGTGCTTCCACTAGGCAAACTAGGCAGCCGCCTAGGGCGCAGCCTTGACCACTCAACCCCCACA
This sequence comes from Nanorana parkeri, assembly GCF_000935625.1. Lineage (NCBI taxonomy): Eukaryota > Metazoa > Chordata > Amphibia > Anura > Dicroglossidae > Nanorana > Nanorana parkeri. The sequence continues at coordinate 690,376 of NW_017306926.1, read as the reverse complement.
GTGCCCCCCGTCTATTTCAAATTGCAAAAGCCAATAGCAGACTGGCTATTGCACCTGCTCAATGAGCAGAGGAGCGGAACTGATAGACAACTTTCACTCTCATGTCCGCTCCTCTGCTCAGTGGGCGGGGTTTCAATAGCCAGTCTGCTATGGGCTATTTCAAATTAAAATAGCCAATAGCAGTGTGGCTATTGTTCCTGGCTCCTGACATCCACCTGTCGCCTGGGGAAGCTAGCCAGCAGGAGAATGGAGCTACACGGGGGAGATTGGGGGTTGTGCCACAGGTGAGGTGCTGGGGGTGCAAGTAGCTGGTCTTGCCTAGGGCGCAAAATAGTCTAGCACCAGCACTGCCGGCATGTGACACGTGCGCTGGCTCAAAGTATTGGCAAGAGTATATATCACACTCCCAATACTTCTCCTTTAAACACCCTTTAAAGGAGAACTATGGGGTCAGGGCTTTTCCCCATAGTTCTCTGTAGGGTAACGGGAGGACACAAACTAGCGTCCTCCCGTCACCCTAAGCTCAGTATATAGGGCGCTACAGCTCGCGGTATACTGAGACACCGCAGCCGGAGCGGATCCCGACATCGATGTCGAGATCCGCCCAGCTGCGTGACTGACAGCTGGCTCTGCCTATCTAGAGGCAGAGCCAGCTGTACCTTTTTAGCAGATTTTCCTTCAGAACAGATATCCCCAATCATTCAAGCGCACCTATTATTATTAACAACAACTTTTATGGTAATTAAGCGGCAGGTAACCCCTCAGGGTGTATTTGCCCTTTAAGTTCACCCATTCGGGTAGATTAATAGAGACTTGGAAAGGCTGTGAAGTGTTTCTGAAGGCGCACACCTGTGTTCTGCCATTACCAAAACGCATTAGCAGAAAACGGCCGCGTTTATTTTGCAAGAGGCTGCAATTTATTTAGAATGGGGGAGAGGGGCGTCTAATTAATCCATATTCTATTTTGGAAATGAGTCGGATCGCAGCTGTCAAAACATTCATAAAAAAGTGAGTTTGGGAGGTGTTTAATATTGCAAACGGTGGAAAAATGAGGGAATTCGCCGCGCTCGTTGGGGTTTTTTCCTTTTTTTTTTATTTCAGAAGGCGATGGAGCGGAGAGATTACGAAGTCGCAAATATAACTCACTTCACAAGGAGAAAGTGACTGAGACATGAAACAGAAGAAGATACTTTGTATCACCGTTCTGCTTTGTGCGACTGGACAAAGCGGAGGAGTGAAGAGGATTCAGTCATCAAACGGTATTCAGGCTTTTGTGCATTTCCATGGCAAACCTTAATGTGCATACACCGACGGCAGACAACGGGCATGCTTTTAAATATCTCCATTTTGGAACAGGATGAATCAACAAACGCATTAAAAAAACAACTATTATTTTATAAGCGGCGGGGACTAATGCAAGTGGTTTAGTGTTGGCTGTAAAGCACTGAGGGGAAAAAATGCCTGTGCTCTTTGAATGAGCAGAATGAATCAGTCAATCAAACGAAGACTCAAAGCAGATGTAAACCTTCTCTGAATGACATCCAGCTTGCTCTGCGCACTGTTAATCATGAACAAGTGTCGGTTTTAAAAATGAAATCCTTACATCTCGGTGGGGATGATCTCCTGCGGCCTTTTTGCAGCCATTTGCTGTCTGCGGGCAGGCCCGGATTTCCCACAAGGCCACCGAGGCCCGGCCTCAGGGGCGGCAGAGCGCAGAGGGGCGGCGGCAGCGGTGACCTTGTGGGGAAGTTGCGGGCTCCGGTGTAAGGTGTCCGGCTGTCGCACACTACGGTCCGCCGCCGTCCAGTCACGACAGGGGGGCCCGAGGCTCCGCCCACCAGCGCCCTAGTGTGCAGCCGCCGGCCAATCACGGCGCGGCGGGCCGCAACTCCTCCCCCCAGCTCTCAGATACTTCTGGAACCTGGCCTTGTGGAACCTGGCCTTGGGGCGGCAGGGGGAGTAAATCCGGCCCTGTCTGCAGGTGCTTCTCGGATGGCATTTCTCAGGGCAGTTCCTGATGGCAACCTTATATTGTAATGATAAGAGGTGTAGAACAGAGCCCAGGGGTGGGGCCGCTGTGAAAGGCCCGGTGTACATGGCTTTCGGTGGCCTCTGTGAGCATCCCTCTGGAAGGGATGGGCAATTGCCCAGGGCCCTCACCTTTTTCAAGGTCCCAGTTGGCAGAATGGCAGTGGGTACATGTACCTTCTAAGCTGTACATATGGGGCCTCCACTTTATATATGCCCAGAGCTTCATTTTGTCTAAAACCAGTCCTTCCTGGGAGCCTTGCTATATTCTACTTTATGTCTATAATGTTAGAGTAAAGTGGTAATAGTTTACAACTATGCAGCCTCTCCAAAAATGGGAACTGTCAGAGCCCCGCAGTTGCTGACATTCCTGAAAATGCCTGTTAATGAGGGCTCCAGCCGCCATTTTGAAAAAGCCTTCCTCAGCTTTAACTGGTAAAGCCACCCACCATGTGAACTACTTGCAGGCTCTCCAAAAATGGGAACTGCCAGAGCCCCGCAGTTGCTGACATTCCTGAAAATGCCTGGTAATGAGGGCTCCAGCCGCCATTTTGAAAAAAGCCTTTCTCAGCTTTAACTGGTAAAGCCACCCACCATGTGAACTAAATGTGAGCAGCACTCTGGGCTTCTTTTCAACATGAAAACTTTATTGACTGAGAGTCAAAAGGGCCCACCTAGGCGCCTTCCCTCTAAGCATTTCACTCTTGACCATAGAGTCAGGGTTAGATCATATGATTAAGCTCTACCACATCAGTAAAATGCATCAGAGGGAGGGGTCTAGGCTGGCTGTGCTTTTAATCCCAGCCAATTAAGTTTTTATGTACGGTTGATCCTGGATTGAGTGGGGAGGAATCAGAGAGGTGAAGTCATGGCTATTGGGGAGAGGTGCACTGCACAGGCTATGCTTCAACTAATTGCTGAAGTGGATTTATTTGTGAACAGCGGAGGCCATTATTCTGATGGCCCTGAAACTTTGTATGCACTATGGCCTAGGATTGCTTCCAGTACCACTGGTCTAAGAGCTCTGTGGCTTTGGACATTGTTGTCAGGCTTTCAATGAATATGCAGAAAAAGAAAGCACAGGGAAACTTCATAAATAAGCCCCTGCTCCTTCACTGTCCAACCAAAGCCTGGGGGAGGAGAGTTGACTAAGACAGCAGAATTAAAACAGCCAATCATCTTTTGTAGTTCCCCATCAGATGAAGCACCATTACAGCCCGGAGTAGAAGCACAACCAAGGATGCCATACTCCCTCGGGGAGAGGAAAGCCAGAACTTCACTACATGGTATTTTCTCATCCACCACCCAACCAAAAACATGAACTATCACCCTCCAGGTCTCCAAGGTTCTATGCCACACCAAGCCATGCTTATCGATCTGCTCTCTCTCTCGACAGTGGAAAATCCAGGGCAGGCCATACAAAGAACGCCTTAAGGGAGATTAACAACATTCCCATAAAGACCTCATTACATTTCCAATGTAATAGAAAATAAAGAAACAGGGCTGGATGCCCTTTAAAAAATCCTTGCACACAGCGACGGTATCTCTTGCAGGCACTGTACAGGCCTGGGAAGGTTAGTAGATGTTTGCATGCAGCATATTAGAAGCTATCAGCTGAAGTGCATCGTGCTGTTTATAAATCTCCATTATGAAGCAGTGCATAAATCAGAGGTGTAGCAGTTTTTTTGCAGATGCAAATATTGATGTTAATGACAATCAGTGCTCCATATTTCTCTATAATTATCCCAACATTCATTACCAACAGAAGACGGCCATTTAAGAGGAGAAACTCGATCCGAGAGGCCCTCTGCCTTGCACGAGTTTAATGGCCTGCCTTTCAATAAATTGGATTTAATCTCCTTTTATGCTGTAATGATTCTTAAGAAGGACCAGCAGATAATAAGACCATGACAACAGACAGGCTTTGGCACTTCGTGGCTTTTGAAACTTAATACAATGGATAATTGTCGTTGTCTTGAACGCTCACCTACAGTAAACGCTAACAGCCTGTTGGATTCCTCCTCGCCCTCTTCCCGAGATTACAGTTCAGTCACTCTAATTACATGGCTTACATGACAGATGATGGCAGCTGTATACTGAAATATGTACACTACATAGATCCTTGGCTTCAGAAACAAATCTATCATTAGCTTCATGTACTGAGTAATGGCAGCTTCCTCATCTGAAGACCCTTTCATCTGCCGGGTTTGTAGAGCTCACTGTTCACAGCCTGATCGCAGCAGGGACGGGGGCTGTATTCCCAGCAATAGAAGAGGACCCCCCTGCTATAACTACATCAAATGAGTGTTTATCCCGCTGCAGCTAACCACAGCACACAAAAAAGTTCATTTGAAAATAGCTATATAGCTATCCACACAATGGTATTATTAGTGGGAAATGGTGTGATAGACATTACAGTGATAGATCCTCAAGAAGGTTTTTGAAGAACAAGAACAATTAATGAAATGTTTGTCTTTTCCAAACCTTTTTTGGGGATCCATGATTCATTAAATAGCAAATGACCCAATGCTACAGGTAGCTAGGAGCTCCCACAAGTATGAATGCTGCTTGAGCCACTACATAATCTTCCTGCTACAAATCTATTCTGTTTTTAGTGAGGATTACTCTTCTACCTCAACTGTACCATCAATGCTGTCCTGTGTTTTCACCTATCCATCTCATTTCCTCCACCATTCAGTCACAGCCATGTTTACTATACCTTTCCTACCTCTACTTCTCCCATTTCTACTATCCCATCACTCCAATCCATATTAACCAATATCCTTGGATGCTACTGTCCAGTCTCCCATCTTTACTATGCCTATACTAACCCATCTTTCCGACCTCAACTGCTTTGTCTTCAATCTCTAAAAAACCCATCACTCCAATCCGTCCAATCCATACCAACCAATATCTTTGGATTCTACTGTCCAGTCTCCCATCGTTACTATGCCTATACTAACCTGCCTTTCCTACCTCAACTGCTTTGTCTCCAATCTCTACTATCCCATCACTCCAATCCGTCCAATCTGTACCAACCAATAGCCTTGGATTCTACTGTCCCATCTCCCATCTTTACTATGCCTATACTAACCAATATACTATGCCTATACTAACCTGCCTTTCCCACCTTAACTGCTTTGTCGTCAATCTCTACTATCTCATCACTCACAATGGATTCTACTGCCCCATCTCCCATCTAACCTGTCTTCCCTGCCTCTACTGTACTTTCTCACCTCTAGTATCTGCTTTCTCCTACCTCTAGTGTCCTTTATTTCTTCTCTATATTACGTTGTTTCTCCAACCTTACCTTGCCTCCTCAACCCATCCCATCCCATCTCATCACTTCCTTCCCATCCTGTTTTCCTCTAATATCCCTCCTTCCCCATCTTTACAATTCCATATGTGCCACCCTATATAATTTATGCCTTACAGCCTTACAGCTCGTTACTCTTATCTCTGCCATCCTGTCACTTTTCTCTACTGTCCCATTTTTCTGAGGTTCGGTATCTCCTACCTCTACCAATAAATTTTCCACACCACTGTTTCTGTAAATCCTTGTCCCTAAACTATTACCTCCAACTTCTGTTATTGTATCTTATCAATCTCTCCTGTCTCGTACCTCCCACTTCTATAAGGTTAAATCTCCTGCCCTTCCTGTTCCACATCTTCCAACTTCAAAACTGTATCTCCCCTGTCTCTCCTGTTCCATGCTTTCAACCTTCATGATCCTATCTCTAATGCCTCTCATGTCCCACACATCATACGCCCATGATTCTATTTCTCCTGCCTATTATCGCATACTATCAGGGCAGCATCAGAAGAAAATGTGTACGTGCGCCAATGTGCAGAATTAAGGTCATCACCAGGCAGTTGCATGTGCATGCACATTAGCACGAGCACCCTAATTCAAAAGGGCATGCTGTGCAGATGCATGGGCATGCAGACACACATGCATGCATTCCTAATTCCATTCTTGGTGCCAGATAGCCTATTTAAGGATCATAGCTGAGTAAGAACTTGCTGTATGCTCTTCAGCTGTTACCTTGCAACCCAACTCTGCACCCCTTCCTGTAATTAGCTTACCCTTTGCTGACTTGGCCTGCCCCTAGACTTGTCTCAGCTATGACTTCCCATTGTGACACATCTTGTCCTGGCCGCCATTGTCTTTGTTTGCCTGCTGTTGCTGCCTTGGCTAGTTCCAGACCACATCTCATCTTTGCTGACTTCCCAGTGTGACCTTGTCCTGTATCCTGACCGTAACTCGGCCTTCTGTTCTGCCTGCTGTCTGTGTTCTTGGTTACCGATCACCACCTGTTTTAGACCATGCTTCCAGCCTATCATGGGTTTCAATGATCCTATCAGATCCTATTCAGTCTGCTTCTCCAGGATGCCCTGTCCCTCGGTAATCCTCCTATTTAGCACCTCACAGTCAAGCTTGATCTTAGAAGTTGGGCTTCTTCGGACTGGACTTTTGGTACCCATGCCACTCTGTGCCCTCTCATCCCCTATTCTCCACTCCACGAGTGCTTGGACCAGAGGTGTAAGGGAAGCCCTCTTGTGCCCTCCGCCTCTGACCAGGTATGCAATACCTCCAACCTCTATGATTCTTTTTCTCCTGCCTTTTCTGTCCAATAACTACCACCTCTATGTCTATGTCTCCTGTGTCTGCAATCCCATATCTTCACTTCTATTATTCTATCCCTTCTGAGGACACTGTTCTATACCTCCTATCTCTATCATTCTTTAATGTAACATCTACCCTGCTGGAAAGCATTACTCTTCAAGCGGTTGGAGAAACTGAGAAGGATGTTGTACTTTTGCTCTGTAGTCGCTCAGTGCAGTCCCATCTCTCTCTGCACAGGATGCGTTTCTCTTTGCCCATCCCAGCCTGTGACTGTCTAATGCTACTTCAAATGAGAATGATAATGTATCCGCTATTCTCGTGTTACCCATGCAGAGGAAATTTCCATAATATACCATTACCTACTAGAGGTTCAGACAGCAGATAAAAGAAGGAGAAAAATATGTAAATGAATGGAAGATGATACTGCAGGCCCCTAGCCAGGAAATTCAGAGTTTTTGCATTTTTTTTTTTTACTTTCTGGCCCCGGGGGTAGTTGATCTTCAGGACCCACATTTGTCCTTGGTCGTTAAGTCACGAGCCAAAAATAATTGAATGTCCGCAGTGATACCTAACATGTGCAATCGTCGTT
>NW_017306926.1:680395-683044 GCF_000935625.1 Nanorana parkeri | reverse complement strand
TTGGTTTAAATTTGTTTTCATTTTATAATTTTTTATCACTTTTTTAAAATGTCCTCTCTATCCTGAATGAATTTGCCATGGTCCTGGGTCCCCGCAGAAGAGCGGGGGACCCCGTCTGCCCAAATCACTTGTAGCAGCCTGCTTGTGTGGTGTGCCCCCCCTCCCCACACCACCACCCGCCGTAGTTTTCGTGGTCCCCTGCTATATATTCGAGCAGTGGAGCCCCTGATACTGCACTCCCCCAGCTTCTGCACTGACAGGGGAAGAGCTAACAGAATGGACATTATGATCTGTTTTTATCTGTTCACATTATTAACCAAAAAATTGCACACCTCTCCCCGCCTGCCTACCTCTCTCAGCCTCCACAGTCTCTTGGAAGGCTGTACTCCCTATTTGAAATTCATCCGCCGCACTGGGGTGGATTGATATTTGCTGCACTGGGGAGGACAGTGCAGGTCGGGCCTTTAACTTATCGGGAGCATTTGTAGCCCGAAAGTGGTGAAAGAGTCTCTCTCATCCCCAGGCCCCCTGCTCAAGTGATGGGGCCAAGGGATGGGCCTGTTTCATAATACATAGAAGTCTCCTGCACGCTGCTATAAAAAGTCGCCTCCCTGTCTCCCTGCTGAATGGGGCAGGAGGGCCAGTTCTATGGACTGAAGATGGGGTTGCAACCATTTTTGGGTCATCATGACCCTCTAGTTGACAATCAGAGTTCTAAACTAGGGATGCACCGATATTGGGTTTTCGGTATCAAGTACGAGTACCCATCATTTTTTCCGGTACTTGCTGATACTGAGTACCGATACCGGTGCCGTTTCCCCCCCGATTATCAGGAAGTTGGGCGGTGGATCACGACCCACCCCCCAGCTTCCTGATTGCCTGGGAGACTGGCATTGTATTGAAAGAACACCGACTTCACTTGCCGAGGCTGCCTGGCTTCCTGACCAATCAGGAAGTGGTGCGGCAGGTCATAAGGTGCCGTCCGGCTTCCTGATTGGTCGGGAAGCCAGGCTGCCTACCAACAAGTGAAGCTGGCTTCCTAGCCAATTAGGAAGCCGGGCGGCATGTCATGACCTGCCTCCTGGCTTGCTGATTGGCTAGGAAGCTGGCTTCACTTGCTAGGCAGCCTGGCTTCCTGACCAATCAGGAATCCGGTAGGTGGGTTATTACGTGCCGCCCGGTTTACTGATTGGTTACGAAGCCAGGCTGACTAGCAACAAGTGAACAGCAAGCCGGAAGGCTTAACCCTGTGCCTGGCTTCCTGATTGGAAAGGAAGCTGGCTCCATGCTCCCTCGGCACTGCCGGTCAGAGGAGAAGTTTCGGTAACGGAGGTAAGTTACGGAGCATTTGGGCGAGTACGAATACTCGCCCAAATACTCGGTATCGGCACTAATACTAGTATCGGTATCGGTGCATCCCTATTCTAAACCCTCTGTACATATACCGTGCTTCTGCATATTCCGATACTATCATATTATATCCAGATATATAACCAGCGCTGAATAAATACGTGCTACAAATAATAAATACAATGTTGCAAAGTCTACAATCTGTGTCAAATAAAATGTCTTTGGAAATTGATTTTTACTATCATGTGATTTTTTTTTTTTCTTTCCTGCTTGTACCTAAAGTCAACCATAAATGTAGAAAGAATATGCGGCGCTCGCAGCGAAACGAACGCCTTGAGAACACGCGCCGATTGCACCGGAAATGATCATTTTTAGCCGGATAAACGTTTTTGAATTGTTTTTAACCTTTTGTTAAGCTTCAAAGAAAGAAACGGCACGCCTCGAGTGCTCCTGGATCCTGTCTCCCTTTCGGTTTACCCAAAGTCATCCCTTCTCCCCGTCGGCGTCATTTGGCTGAGCTGTTTGCCTGCATCAGGAACTGCTGGCTGTGAAATGTGCTGACAGACGTGCGATCGGCCCCCCTTGTCAATCATCCAAGTCTGTCACGTGAGAGCCGAGGGAGATTGTACATAAATATTTCCCCCAAATGATTACAAAACTCCTGCAGGCAGAACCAAAAATCAATATGTTATTTTCTAGTAGTCTGTCCTTTGCCACCGTCAACAAGCCGGGTAACAGCCGCCCGCGCGTCCTTTTAAGCAAATATAAAGGCAGATACAAAGAAATAATTTGACGTACAGCAATATGAAGATTTTGGTTTTTTTTGCGTCTAAGACGAGCAGCGTGAGCTTGCTGCCACCTTCAGGCGGGCGAGACAACGTTTACTTGACATTTAATCCAAAGGCACGTGAGGGAGGGTTAAAAAAAAAAAAAAATATTTAATCCAAAGGCAGGGGAGGGGGGGTTAAAAAAAAAAAAAAAAAAAGTGCATTATCTAAAAATTCATCATTCTTTCAAAACCGGCAGCTAAGGACATTATGTTCTGCAAGAAGGCACGCTGCGACTGTACCGGGTCTGCAGACAGCTGTTCTGTACTCCGCTCCCAGCAGTATAGACACTTACAACTTAATATTAAGTGCCGTAGGTGAGTGGGCTGCTTTGTATCGCGAACGCCGGCTTAGAACGACAAAAAAATAAAAATGTGCTGATTGTTATCCGAGCCATTGAATATTCCGTCATGACAGAACGCCGCATTAATGTATAGTCTATTTACCCCTCGCGCCAGGTAGTCCCGCAATT
>NW_017306926.1:666648-680171 GCF_000935625.1 Nanorana parkeri | reverse complement strand
TTAAGCGCTAATGTATTTTTTTATACCAACTTTCAATGAAGCCCCGCGGCCTTCTGGGTAATAGGGAACTTTGCCCCCCCCCGGCAAGCGGGCAGAGTGTGAAAACAACGCGGCGGATGTGGCTGCCATCACAGCGCTCGTTGTAAGCAAGAATCTCCGTCTGGCGCTATGTGAATCGGGATTGACGGGGTCGGCGGCAGCGACGGATCATTCCTTTTTTGGAAAGGGATACGCGTCGTTTTTAGAGATGAGCGCGGTCGCATTATCTCCTCGGGAGACGTTTGCCGCAGCTTCATTATACATACACTATATTGCCAAAAGTATTGGGACGCCCCTTCAAATCATGTGATTCAGGTGTTCCAATCCGCTCCATGGCCCCCGGTGTATAGGACGAGGCTCCTCGGCGTGCAGACGCTTCTACAGACATTGGTGAGAGAACGGGTCGCTCTCAGGAGCTCAGTGACTACAAGCGTGGTGCCGTGATAGGTTGTCACCTGCGCAATAAGTACGCCCGTGACATTTCCCGGCTACTAAATATTCCGCCGCGGTCACCTGTTACTGGGATTATAACAAAGTGGAAGCAACTGGGAACAACAGCAACTCAGCCAGGAAGTGGTCGGCCACGTCACATGACAGAGCGGGGTCAGCGCATGCTGAAACGCACAGTGCGCAGAAGTCGCCAACTGTCTGCAGAGCCAATAGCTACAGACCTCCAAACTCTGTGTGGCCTCCATGGCAGGATCTCCAGGGATTATTTTAATGAAATCTGCAGATTTAACAAATATTATTATGTTATATATTACAGTATGCGACCTTGTACTTATTATGTTTGCATTTACTTTATAGCATATCTGAAGCCAAATCCCTGTTTTCCATTTTGGATAGAGTAGTGAATAGTTAAAAGCTCTATAGGATTGTTTAGTGTTTGTCCCATTCAGGAGATTCTCATTCACTTCCTGTCCTGTAGACACAACAGGAAGTAAAAGAAACTCTCTCCAAAGCCTTCTTAGATGGTTGTCATCAGAGCAGGTGTCCCTATTGGAAGGTTCCTCCTGTATTCCTGTTGTGATGACAAATAAGAACTTTGGATATTGCCATCACTTTCAGAAAATGGTCCCCAGGGCAAGCAGAGAGGGTAAATCTCCCTGACGAGGACACAGCAATAAAAACCTATGGATCTAAGATTGAAGTATCACTCCACAAACTAATAGTTCAGATAAAGATTTATTCCAATGTATGGTCGGGTATAAGACCCCCCCCTCCTCCCCCCCCCCCCCACACACACACCTTCTTCTTCTTCAGGGATTAAATATAGGAAACAATGTATATGGACAGAATTGAAGATACAATGTTGAAGGAGAACTATGGGGTCAGGGCTTTTCCCCATAGTTCTCTTAAGGGTCACAGGAGGACACAAACTAGCGTCCTCCCGTGACCCAAAGCTCAGTATATAGCGAGATACAGCTCACTGTATACTGAGACGCCGCAGCCGGGACGGATCCCGACATTACTGTCGAGATCCATCCGTCTGTGTGAGTGACAGCTGGCTCTGCCTATCTAGAGGTGGAGCCAGCTGTGCCCGCCCCCTCTCCTGTCCGTTCCGTTAGTCAGCTCGGGAGGATCAGAGGGGGGAGGGGGAATCCCTGCATAGAGCTGTGAGTCACAGTCACCTCTTTCTGCAGGGAGACGATCGAGAAGTGAGCGAGCGACGGTATGTGTTCGCACACTTCCCGATCTATTGAGCCGACTTGTGACAGTTTCATTGTCACACATTACATAGTTACATAGTATTTGAGGTTGAATAAAGACATAAGTCCATCAAGTCCAACCTATTGTGTATATGCATTTTTCTTTGAGCAGGTGTGTGAGTGTGCTTGAACTATGCGGAGGAGTCATTTTCACTCGCCTCATAGTTCTCCTTTAAAGAGGAACTTTGTAATAACGACAAAGGCACCTTTAGAAATGTTTAGTAATGGCAAATCTACAAACACATACTTTTTATTCTTGGCATAGCTTATTTTTATTTTCCTCCCCATTCTTCTCACAGTGGCCATTGTTTACTAAGGGCAGATTAATCTATCTCCCTTTACTGCCTGGAACTCTGGCACATGTGACCATGCACATCATCTCAGGGGAGGAAAATGCCTTTCCCTGAGATCTCGTGAGATTACAGATGAGATTTCCCAGCAATGCTCTGCTGATGTAGCCCGCCCAGGATACAACGCTTGGGCACAGATTACATCACTAATGCCTAAGAGGACCAGGAAGTGGAAAAACATTAATTGTAAGTAAAAGAAAAATATCTTTGTTTAACTAATGAATGTGAGATGATTTCATATCAGTATGCAGAGCTGTATGCTAATGTGGTTTTTAGTGAAAGGGGGTAAAGATCCAAATTAATGGTATTTTGACCAGAATAGTGTCCAGCACAGGATTCATCGCCAGCTGTGTTCTTTTATTTTCCAATTATACATTTTTATTGAGAAGAAAGATAACAAATGATTCCAGTACAATAAAGATCACCAGCTGGTTTAGCATGGATACTGTTGAATGGCAATACCCAGGGCCAGATTTACTCTCTCTGCTGCCCCAAGGCCAGGTTCCTCAACGCACCCCCCTACATGATACCCCCCCACCACCACCACCATCACCACCTCCCCCATCACCATGGAGAATGGCAGACCTGCAGGCTGCATACAATGTCGCCAAGATCACTTGTACAAAACAAGGGGCGGCCTCCCTGCTGTACATTTAGCTCTGTTTGCCCAAAGCAGGGCTAAATGTAGAAAACAACTACCCCCCCCAGACATCGGGAGATATCAGTTCCACACCCCTGCTGCCCCTCTACTCCCTGCTGCCCCAAGGCCGGGCCTTGGTTGGCCTTGTGGGAAATCCGGCCCTGGCAATACCAATAGGACAACCTCAGGGTTCCATCGCTACCTATCCACATTCCCAAACCCTAAAAACCTGTCAGATTTCTAAACTCAACATAATCAATCCAAAACTAAACCCAAAATAAAGTCTTAGCTTTAGATACATTTTAACTCATCTTCACTTGGAAGCCCTCACATACACACCAAGCCAACACGTTTTGGCGGATCGCACCTCCTTCATCAGCGACCGCCCACGGCTCTACCCCACGCCAACCGGAGTATGAAAAGCCGAGGATTTGGCTGTACAGAAGAGAGATTGTTATAGTTCTGAAGGGCCTATAATGACTGCTGGGCTTTTCCTTTTCCTCCCGCAGACTGAACTGAAGTTGCCGTTGTTCTACGCCGACCGCTTCCACTTCTTTTATTACGGTGTTTATTTTCCTTTTACAATTCTCCTGCCGTTCTGATTAATAAGCAGCCAGTCGGTTTTTAAAGGAGAAGTATGAGGGGGAGGGGCTTTTCACTCACCTCATACTTCTAGCCGACCTGTGACAATGAGACTGTCACAGGTCGGCTCAGTAGATCGGGAAGTGAGCGAACACATACCAGGTTTCGCTCACCTCTCGATCCTGTCACGGCTCTCTGCCGTGACAGGGGGAGGGGCTGGATTCCCCTCTCCCCGCTCCGATCTGCCAGCGCTGACTGGCGGAACGGACGGGGGAGGGGGCGGGTACAGCTGGCTCTGCCTCTAGATAGACAGAGCCAGCTGTCACTCATGCAGCTGGGCGGATCCCGTCATCTACGTCGGGATCCGCTCCGGCTGCGGCGTCGCAGTATACCGCGAGCTGTAGCTCACGGTATACTGAGCTTAAGGTAACGGGAGGACGCTAGTTTGTGTCCTCCCGTTACACTAAGGAGAACTATGGGGAAAAACACTGACCTCATAGTTCTCCTTTAAAGAAATATGAATATTTTAAGCTTGTCATGAATCAGTTCCTGCAAAACAAACACTTTCATCTGTGCCACTTTTTCCTCCTTTGCAGCCGTAAGAGCGTGTGAAGTATTTCTCGCAGGGGGTGGGGAGGAGTCTGACTTTTCGGCGAGCGTCGGTTTTTTTCCCCTCATCTCATTGTTTCGTCGGTGACTATTGCCGCAAATGAATTGTCTTCATTAGAGTTGCATGAAAAGGGACATATTGTTGTGAATTACGAGCGGCAGAAAAAGGAAATTCTAATTCCGCAAGCCAGACGTACAAAAAAAAAACCCAATCAGATTACAAGCGGTCTAATTTCAAAGCAAAATAATAATTAAAAAAAAAAAAAGGGCCTCTAGAGAGGGCATTTGGCTAATGAAAAAATAACACATCAAGCGGAGAATATGGATGGCAGAGATGATTTGTACCTCATTTATCAAAGCCTGTAAGCACTGGCTTGGCGCAGAGGAAAGCAATTGGCATCGCTGTTATATTAGCTCGGAGCATTGTGTGCGGAGGAAACAGCTGCAGAGATCATTATAGACAAAATGCTGAAGTGGAACTCCATCCAAAAATGGATTCTGTTCTCGTGTGTACGGAGAGGCGGCCCCGGCCCAGGTATCTAACCTTTACTTCACCTCCTTTCTTCTTAATTTGCTTCGCTTAATGCATTATGACAGTAAACAACTTTGCACTCCGCACAGCTTTTCCTGCACATGGAGACAGCCATCTGGTGAAGGTCAAAAACATTCAAAAAAGGTCACATTGTGAGGAGGTCGCTGAGAAAGATGAAGCTACATCTAAGTTGACAGTTAATTTAGCTGCAAGAGGATAACTGCACCAACAAAACAAAAAAAAATACCTATGTTGAGTATCTCTACCCTTATTAGAACACCTTTGGGATGAATTAGAGTGGAGACTGCGAGCCCCTCCCCCAACATCAGTACCTGACCTCACAAATGGTCCAACATTCCCATAGACACCTTCCTAAACCTTGTGGACGTCTTCCCAGGAGAGTTGAAACTGTTATAGCGGCAAAGGGCGGAGCCAATTCAATATTGAACCCTATGGACATCATACTGTGATGCCATTAAATTTCATGTGTGTTTAAAGGCCGGTGTCCTAATACTTTGGGCATTTTAGTGTACATTGATATGCCAATAACATGTGTGGGAACGACCCATGGCACCATTCAAAAACAACACAATTACATAAAACCACTGATCCCTGAAGGCCTGAAATGTGTCCCGTAATCTGCAATATTCATACTTGCCTTACATAACCACTTATGAGACTCTGCCTGTGGGCAGCCCATCAAAGAACATGTGAATGATGATGTATGCAGGTTAATAGTCATGTGATGATTACAAGCACGCATGCATGAATGCACAACCCTTTGATCCAGGCGACAATGTGGGTGAATGATTATATTAAAGATACAAATGCATATGAACACACAACTGGCGAGTCATGAGGATGCATAGGATCTAATGGTCAGGTGATGGGTATATGGGTAAATGGGTATACTGTACGGCTGAAAACCAGGAAGAGCAGTGATATAGTTGATGAAGAACGTGTTGTGTCCCATATTGCCACCACTGCGAAGACCATAACGTGTGCACATAGGCTACAAATGTCAATGTCATCATGGTACAAATGTATACGGCATCCGGCAGCTGCCCCTAAGTTGCTCATGAGGAAAAAAAACACATTTGGGACTCACAGGTGGCATTTCCAATATCTCCCAATACTTCCACTAATGTGTGCCTTTCCAACATACAGTCAATGACCCCCAAAGACAACTGTGTTCCTATCAAATTGTCAAGTGCAAGCTCGCGGTCCAGTAGAGATGCAAAACATTCATAATATGATCCCATGAATTGTGTAATGTCTGATAGGTGTAGGAAAGCCCATGGGGTTGGGTTTTAAAAACATATCAGCTGAGATACACTCTATCAATAGTATTATTACAGTGCATTGGTAATGCCTCTGTCTGTCCTGTGGTGGCACACCCCAAAGTCGTACGTAAGAGAGTCATGGAGCGCAAGGAAAAGAGGGAATTGGGTGGAATGGCAACATGACAGGGTGAGAAGGGGAGCCAGAGGATAAAGGTTAAAGTACAGGAAACAGGGAGAAGGGGTGGCTTACCAGCTTGTAGGAGGTCCACAGGGGGGGTGGGATTTCCAGAAGGGGTCTGCACGTGGATCCCAGGATCATTCCGGAAGAGAAGACACCGGGAGCAGACGAGGAATTTCCCGCCAGCCCTGAAGGAGGTTTCGATTTTGTTTTGCTCTTCCTTTTATTGTTGTGTTTTGGGCTGTTTTAAGTGGGTTGGGGTTTCGTCTAGTCATGGCAGTCTGGTGGCGGTTTGGGGTCCTTGAAGGCGTTAGGGATGCCGTGGGTTTATTGACTTGAAGTGTCTGCGGTTTAACAGATATTGGTCCCCGAGGCGGTGGTTTGCGGCTGGGGGCCCTATTAGTAATATCTGAAGCCGCAGATACAGGTATGGGACGGCATTCCAGTTATTTGAAGCGCCTTCAGGGATCCGGAAACCTGGGTTTAAATTGGATAACTGTGTTAATTGGTTATGAGTATATATATATATCACAGTTATTTTTTCTATTCAAGTTTGTATTTATATTTTGATATGGTTATTAAAAATACAAGTGGCTGCTGTGGCCTTTGAAAATCCATACAAGTCTGGAGTGCCTTATTTTGAGGAGAATGGTGGTGGGGGGAGGTCACAGTAGAAAAGGGGGTCCCTCTGAAAATACCCTTGTCATGTACAATGGGTCCTAGGTGACATTAGGGGTCTTGGAGACCCCTGATGTCTCCATAAAGAGGACCTGTCACATATTTTTCTATCACATAGGGGGTTTTTATTAGCCTCATATGTGATAGCAATAAAGTTTAGTAAAAAAAAAAAAAGGAAAAAAAAATGTAAGTTCCCCCCCCAAAAAATGTCAAGTAACACATAAAAAAGAATTTAAAAAAATGTTTAAGTCCTCACCCATACATACACGCATGCAAAACACGTGTCGGGGGCGCATACGTGCAAAAATGACGATTGCGCCCATTACGCTGCACATGTTACATATCGCCGCGAACGTCGCAATGAGAGCAATAAGTCTAGGGCCATCAATCACTGATAACACTAAACTGATGAGCGGTAAAGCTTTTTAAAGCGTCGCCTATGGCCAATTTTGGGTATGTTAGTTTTCTGCGATTTCGCGGGTGCGCGCAATTTTAATGGTGGACATGTTTGGTGTCTATTTATGCGACGTGACCCTGACTTTTATATTCTACCAAAAAACTGGGTAATAATAAATGTTTCCTAACATAATGTAAAAAAAACTTATTTTTTTCAAAATTTTCTTTCATTTTTCCTAATTATAGTAAAAAATAAAAACTCCAGTGGTGATTTAAATACAACCAAAATAAAGCTCTATCTGTCCCCAAAAAATGGTATAAAATTAATTTCAGTACAGCGTTGCATGACGGAATAAATGTCAGTCAAAGTACCGCAGCGCTGAATACTGAAAAATGGCCGGGGCTGGAAGGGGGTCTAAACACCTGGTCTTCAAGTGGTTAAGGCACCAAGTCACACATTTGATGGTTTAAATCATTTTATTCCAAAGTTAAAAAACATTAAATTATTTTACAAAAATGTCTGTTTCAATTGCTTGTGATCCATCAGAATTAACCCCTAACATAGATCAGCTACCGCCTCCCGGGTCACCCAAAAGGGAGCAAAAGTCATATATCACTACCTTAAATTTTCATGGAGTCTAGACCTTCAAATGTAGTGATTCCTCCAATTGGAGGGTCACCCAGATCCTCAAGTCTATCAATGTATCTCTCAGAGCATTGATGTCTACCTTAGGTGCGATAACCCTCACAATGTGTATCATATCACTGGGGTGACACAATGCAATGTGTATGAGATCACTGGGGTGACACCATGCAATGTGTATGAGATCACTGGGGTGACACAATGCAATGTGTATGATATCACTGGGGTGACACAATGTGTATGATATCACTGGGGTGACACAATGCCATTATGGGTGTGGAATAGACAACCAGTGTCCATCATTGTGGTAATATAGAGCAGAAGAGAAGAGATGGACACACCCCTCATTTTACATCGGTTGCATGGATGGAGAATCCTCAATCGAATGGTGAAATCGATCGAAAAATAGAAATGCAGAAAGAAACTAGAAAGTCTAATAAAAAGAGAGACTAATTACCAGCTGCACTGATTTTTCGGGTCACCTTGATGTGTCTGAGTGACATGAAATCTCACCACTGTATTAAAATATGGTCAAGTCACAATAAGATCTTGGTGACTCCATTGTATACATAGCAGCCCCATGGGTCCTCAGATCACTCATTGCAACTAGTAAAATGTGGAAAATTGAGCGTTGACATTAGGACACAGAAAGTAGACAAACTTGTTACAATAAGAAAGTAAAGTAAAACAATTCAACATAATAAGAAATATGGAAAAGAATTTGTCCCGGGAGAAAGTATTATAAAAGGTGAAACTCGCCGACATCTGCAACTTTCTTCTCGGTAACAAAGACGCGTCAATCACGGCGTTCTCACAAAGGAATATTACATTTCAATCTTCTCTTCTTTTTTTTTTTTTAACAAAATGAATAACCTTTAAATCCCAGAGGAATCGCCACGCTGAGCAGGACAATACAGAAACTATCAAAGGGAATAATGAGATGATTAATCTGAAAAGAGGCCCAAACTGAAGCTGTGGAAAAAACTGGTTGCTTGTTGGGTCGATGGATTTCGCTCCGGTCCCTTGAGGAATCCTTCGTATGGGGTGTCCATAGGCGGGCGGGCTAATGACCAGCAAAGCTTACGTATGCGGCTTTTTACAGATGAAATGGGCCTTAAATACAAAGCTTAAGTAAGGTCCCCTGCCAAGCAGTGTGCAAAAGTGATCGGGGGTTTATGGAGGACTGTGATAAATATTAGGAAATGTAGAAGAAGACGAAGACTTTGGTGGCCTGGGCAAAGAGTGTATTCCAGCAATGACCATCAGCTGAGTATGTATCACGTACCTGAGGGGAGACTGACCGTGTCCCTTGCACCTTGTGTCCTGAGGCCTCTGGAAGTAGAGACGGAGACCTGGCGGACAGCGAAGGTTGCTTCTGTAGCTGAGCAGGGGTTATCCGGAAATCAGGGTCAAAGCAAGCCGAGGTCAAACCAGGAGAGCGTAGAAGGTACAGAGGGATCGAGCAAAGAGACAAGTCCAGTATTCAGTCCAAGGTCAGTGGCCGGCAGCAATCAAGAGGAGTCGAGGCAAGGTATCGGGTCAAAATCCAGGACACAGGCAGTTCACAGGGACAGGTAATCGCAGGACACAGAAACACGGGGAGGGGCTGAAGACAATCCAGCAATCTGTAGATCTGCAGGACGGGTTTAAATAGGGAAGTAATCCTGATTAGGTGTGTCACTTCCGGTGCGCTATTTGGCGCGTTTTCCTGCTTTTTTTATGAGGGGGTGAGTAGAGATATGGACGGAGGTAAGCCGGTGGATGTGGTATATCTGGATTTCGCAAAGGCTTTTGATACGGTACCACACAAATGCTTACTTCACAAGCTGAGGGCTTTGGGCATAGGTGAGGTGGTGTGTACGTGGATAGAGAACTGGCTACGGGAACGTGTCCAGAGGGTATCTGTAAATGGCACCTTTTCAGACTGGGCTAGTGTAATGAGCGGTGTGCCTCAGGGTTCTGTGCTGGGTCCCATATTGTTCAACTTATTTATTAATGACATCGGGGAGGGTGTTAACAGCGATATTTCCGTGTTTGCGGATGACACCAAAATAGGGAGGGTAATAGACACGGACTTAGACATTATAACATTACAGGATGACCTGGATAAAATAGGGGGAGGGGCATTAATGTGGCAGATGAGGTTTAATGTCGATAAATGCAAAGTAATGCACTTTGGAATTAAAAATAAACAAATGGGTTATACAATTATGGGTATGCCGCTAGGGAAGTCAGAAATGGAGAAGGATTTGGGGGTCATTGTAGACCACAAACTGAAAGGTAGTTTGCAGTGCCAGGCTGCTGTAAACAAAGCTAGCAGGGTCTTGTCCTGTATTAAAAAGGGGATGTATTGCAGGGACAAGTCTATAATTTTGCCACTTTATAGATCATTGGTTCGACCTCATCTGGAGTACGCGGTCCAGTTCTGGTCACCAGTACTAAGAAAAGATGTCCTTGAGTTGGAAAAAGTCCAGCGAAGGGCAACCAAACTAATTAGGGGTATGGAGGACCAGAGCTACGAGACGAGGCTACTAAATTTAAACATGTTCCCATTGGAGGTGAGGAGATTAAGGGGGGATATGATCTCCATGTACAAAATGTTCAATGGTGGGAGCAACATTAGCGATAAACTGTTTAAAATGATCTCCTTTACAAAGACTAGGGGCCACCACCTAAAATTGGTGGAAAGAAATTTCCAGCACAAGGGGCGAAGGGGGTTCTTCACAGTAAGATCAGTTAGGGTCTGGAACTCACTGCCACAGGCGGTGATTTCAGCTAAGAGTGTGGAATTGTGCAAGAAACTTTTGGACGATTTCTTAAGAGACCGTAACATACAGGGGTACAGGTAATATACAGGGGTACAGGTAACATACAGGGGTAGAGGTAATATACAGGGGTACAGGTAACATACAGGGGTACAGGTAATATACGGGGGTACAGGTAATATACGGGGGTACAGGTAACATACAGGGGTACAGGTAACATACAGGGGTACAGGTAATATACAGGGGGTACGGGTACTCCTAGAATGAGATCCCAATAGGTTGGACTTGATGGACTAATGTCTTTATTCAACCTCAAATACTATGTAACTATGTCAGTTCCGGTGCGCCATTTGCAGCGTTTTTTTGTGCGTTACGCGCATTACCGATTGATTAGCGCACTCCCAGGGTGGTGTAGCGAATGGTGGCCAGTGGGCTGCTTCTATACTGATTGGACCGGGGTGTCCAATTGCAAGACTAAACAGGAAAAGGAAGAAGGCAAGAGCGCAACAGTCTGGTGCCAGGTGTGTGGATGGGCAGTGATGAGTAAATGATCACCATTTAATGCAACCTGCTTCCTAGCCAAACAGGAATTGGCGTTTCGTGGTAACGATGAAAGTGCGAGATCTTCGAATCGTGGCAATTGTGTGGAGCCGTTGCATGCATTTGCTGAGATGGATGAGAGGTTGGCGAAACATTTGGAGACATCCACTGTGTTTTCTGGCTTATCGAGCAGAATACAGAACGATTTAATTGAAGCGGTCGCTGATGTCATTAGAAACAACATCAAAAATGAGATTAATGCAGCCCCCTTTGTAGCAGTCGAAGTAGATGAGACAACAGATATCACACACAAAGCCCAGTTCTCTGTGATCATGCGCTACGTAGCTACAAGTGGGGCGACTTGTGAGGCATTTTTGGGATTTGATGATGTGAGTGACAGACGAGCACCAGTTATTGCCGATTATGTGTTCGGAGTGTTGAAGAAGTACAATTGTGCTGATAAGCTGGTATCTCAGACTTACGATGGAGCCTCTGTGATGGCATCAGATCTTAATGGGGTCCAGGCCAAAATTAAAGAGAAGGTACCCGAAGCCACTTTTATCCATTGTTATGCACACAAATTGAACCTGGTACTAATGAGTTCAGCACAATGTATGCGTCAGTGTAAAGTATTTTTTCAAACGGTGGAGGGACTTGCAACATTTTTCAATAGGTCAGCCAAGCGCACCCACCTACTGGACGAGATTGTAAAGCGGCGTTTACCAAGAGCAGCGCCAACAAGATGGAGCTCCAATTCCAGGCTAGTTCAGACAATCAGCATGTACCAATCTGATCTACGTACTGTGTTCCACACTATGAGTGAAAATCCTCATGGTTGGGATAATGAGACTCTGATTATGGCCGTTGGATATGATCTCTGGCTGTCAAAAGCATCAACCTGTTTCCTAATAATGGCATACCAGTGCATTTTCCATGAAACTGATGCACTGTTTCGCGTGCTGCAGAACAAGGTGATGGACATAGGATTCTGCTGCGCGCGAATCCGTGACACAATGGAATTTGTGGAACGCCAGAGACGAGAGTTTGACAATTTCTACGATCGGTTCCAGCAGAAATGCACCACACTTGGCTTGAAAGACAAAGACAAAAGTAAAGAGCCAATCAGAGATAAGAGGAAAAGAACGTTTTATAACATCCTGGGCAATATTTGTCTTCAGATGAAAGCTAGGTTTGATCATTTTGGGGAGCTAGCCTTCATCGGTCTTGTCGATTGCACAAAATTTAGTGAAATGTCACAACACTTCGGTGACACAAAACTGCAGGAAAAAATGGAAAAAAAAGACCACCTGTAGGTAGGGGGCAAGAGGAGGAATCTTCCCTGCCGAGGGGGCACAGAAAGCCAGGGATCGCGGCTGGCAGTCGGGGCCAGGTCCCGGGCAGGGCTCCCGCCCACGTGACCCCGGAGGTGGAAAAAAAAGGGGGAAAAAAGACCACCTGGAGGTAGGGGGCAAGAGGAGGAACCTTCCCCGCCGAGGGGGCACCGAAAGCCAGGAATCGCGGCCGGCAGTCGGGCCCAGGTCCTGGGCAGGGCTCCCGCCGATGTGACCCCAGAGGTGGAAAAAAAGAAAACAAAAGACCACCTGGAGGTAGGGGGCGAGAGGAGGAACCTTCCACGCCGAGGGGGCACCGAAAGCCAGGGATCGCGGCCGGCAGTCAGGGCCAGGTCCCGGGCAAGGCTCCCGCCGACGTCACCCCAGAGGTGGAAAAAATGAAAACAAAAGACCACCTGGAGGTAGGGGGCAAGAGGAGGAACCTTCCCCACCGAGGGGGCACCGAAAACCAGGGATTGCGGTCGGCGGTAGGGCCCAGGTCCTGGGCAGGGCTCCCGCCCAAGTGACCCCGGAGGTGGAAAAAATGAAAAAAAAGACCTGGAGGTAGGGGGCGAGAGGAGGAACCTTCCCCGCTGAGGGGGCACCAAAAGCCAGGGATCACTGCCGGCAGTCGGGCCCAGGTCCTAGGCAGGGCTCCCGCCCACGTGACCCCGGAGGTGAAAAAAAAGACCACCTGGAGGTAGGGGACGAGAGGAGGAACCTTCCCCGCTGAGGGGGCACCAAAAGCCAGGGATCACTGCCGGCAGTCGGGCCCAGGTCCTAGGCAGGGCTCCCGCCCACGTGACCCCGGAGGTGAAAAAAAAGACCACCTGGAGGTAGGGGACGAGAGGAGGAACCTTCCCCGCTGAGGGGGCACCAAAAGCCAGGGATCACTGCCGGCAGTCGGGCCCAGGTCCTAGGCAGGGCTCCCGCCCACGTGACCCCGGAGGTGAAAAAAAAGACCACCTGGAGGTAGGGGACGAGAGGAGGAACCTTCCCCGCTGAGGGGGCACCGAAAGCCAGGGATCGCGGCCGGCAGTCGGGGCCAGGTCCTGAGCAGGGCTCCCGCCGACTTGACCCCGGAGGTGGAAAAAATTTTTTTATACAAAAAGACCACCTGGAGGTAGGGGGCGAGAGGAGGAAACTTCCACGCGGGGCACCGAAAGCCAGGGATCGCGGCCGGCAGTCAGGGCCAGGTCCCGGGCAAGGCTCCCGCCGACGTCACCCCGGAGGTGGAAAAAATGAAAA
>NW_017306926.1:649509-666635 GCF_000935625.1 Nanorana parkeri | reverse complement strand
AATGAGTCAGGGGGGGGCGTGGATCGCCGACCGGGCTTAAGTGTCGCCGGTCAGCTCATCACGCAAGGGACGGAGGGGAAGGGGATCCAGAGTTCCAAGGTAAGAAGAGGTAGCCGACTGACCTCCCTCCCCAGCAGCGGCAGAGGGGCGAGTTCCAAGGGGAGAGGAGGTAGCCGACCGACCTCCCTCCCCAGCAGCAGCGGCGGCGGCAGAGGGGCGATATCCAAGGGGAGAAGAGGTAGCCGACCTCTCTCCCCAGCAGCAGCAGAGGGGCGAGTTCCAGGGGCGTCGAGAAGCCGGCGGCCGTGCGTTCGGTATCCGAGAAGAAAGGGGAGTCGGTTGTCGCAACCGGAATACAGCGACCCCGGGATCGACGAGTCCAAGCTTCTCTCTGGATCCCCAGCAGAGCCTCTGCCGCACCTCTCGCAACACCAGAGCTGTCGTAGCTGCACTCCTCAGCCCGGCCGCTCCCGAGACGGACTCTGGCAGCCCGCGGGCTGCTGGCACCTGACCTTCGCAACACCAGAGCTGTTGTAGCTGCACTCCTCAGCCTGGCCGCTCCCGAGACGGACTCCGGCAGCCCGCGGGCTGCTGGCACCTGACCTTCGCAACCCATGGGCTGCTCGGAGCCAGTCCGTGACGACGCCTGTGTTCCCCGGGTGGACTGCCTTTTCCTCCATTTTGACTCTCAGCTTGAAAACAGGTGCCGCTCACCACGGGACAGCACCCGTTGCCCGGAAAAAAATCAAAAAAAGTCAGAGTGCGACCGGCCAGCTCGTCACGCGAGGGCAGGATTCAAGTGTCACCAGTCAGCTCGGCACGCTCGGAGGACCAGTGTCCTCCGGCCACCATCGGCAGTCAAGCAAGTGAGGGACAGGGAGGCTTCCCTTCCTCCTCCTCCTCACACAGCTTGGTTACCGAAGCTGGGAGTGGGGCTTCGACTGGATGGGGGGATGCCTCACCAATCACACAAGGCGCGGCACGTCACGTCACTGCCTCACCCAGCACACAAGGCAGGGCACGTCACTGCACCACACCACACATCACATGTAAGTGCTAAACAACCCCTTTCACCACTCCACATATACACATCCTCATTTAGGCCTGGTTCACACCTCGGCGTTTTGTAGCGCGTTCCTGCGCGCTCTAAAACGCTCAACATGTGAAAACCAATGATTGCCTATGGACATGGTTCCCACCTAGGCGTTTTACAGCGCGCAGGAATGCGCTGCAAAACGCCCTACGCCCAAAGAAGTACAGGAGCTTCTTTGGGGCGTATTTGCATATTTCCTTCATGATACAGCTGGATAGCCCTCGCGGTAAAAATGCGCGGCACGAAACGAGCGGCAAACGCGCATATTCCGTACGCCTAGGTGTGAACCCAGCCTTACTCATCACTCCCCATCCACACACCTGGCACCAGACTGTTGCACTCCTGCCCTCTTCTTTTTCCTGTTTAGACTTTGGTATGAATGTTCGGAACAATCTGGTCATAACATTTGATAATGCCAACACAGACTTGACGAATGCCATTCGAAGTTTCCTTGGGCTTTAACATCCGATTTTGATAATGAATGGAGTTAATTCGCTGTTAGAAATCTGTTTTCTCACCCTGCCCCTTCTATTCCTGTCGTCACTTCAGTTGAAAAAGATCATCGGTTTGACCCCCAGGAGCTATTAGAAGATCAAATGAACATTCCAAAAATATGTTTTCAAAGTTCTACTGGTGTATGCCGAGCTTTACACTTCTGAGGATCCAACTCTCCAGCAATGAACTTGTAGGTAGAGAAGACAAACAATCCCTGATGAGAAGAATTTTCTACCCTGAATTTCAGTTAAAAAAGAAGCTTATACTTTATGAAGTGCAAGAAGTTTTTTTTATGTCTATCCACTGTTAATAGTTTTTGGCCTCTACTTCTCTGGTCGGTAGAATACCCCCAGTGTGTAATTTTGCCTAAGTTGTCCTCAGACTTGGGTTACTCACCCAAAACATTTTAGACCGCACCCAATGTATTGGCTCATTTTCTGCTGCAGTTCTTCCTATCCTCTCTCTTTTTGCTGTCCTCCTGTCCTCCTTGGGTCCCAGTATCCACCTCTTGCTCCAGTCCCTTCTGGTCCTCCAGTCAATCTGTAGCTCTTGCACCTGTTCTTCTGTTTTTGTCTGGGTGCTGCTGTCTACCTGTTTCTCTTGCTTCTGCCTCTCTCGTCCTTCCTAGTTCTGATATCCAACTGTTGGTCTTGCTCCAGTCCTTCCTGCTTCCTGTTCTAACTATCCAGCTGTTATATTTGTTCCTGTCCCTCCTGTCTTTCCTGGTCCTAGTATTCACCTGTTGCTGTTGCGTCTGCCGCTCCTCTCCTTCCTGGTCCTCATGTTCATCTGTTGCTCTTGCACCTGTCCTTCCTGGGGTGCTGATGTCTACCTGTTGCTCTTGCTTTTACCTCTCCTGTCCTTCTGGGTCCTGATATCCACCCGTTACTCTCATTCCTGTCCTTCCGCTCCTTTCTGTTTTTGTTGTCCACCTGTTATCTTTGCTTCTGTCCCTCCTGTCTTTACAAGTCCTGCTGTCTACCTGTTGTCCCTTCTGTCCTAACTGACTGCCTTCCCTGACTGTTCATCCTCAATGAGACTGTCACAGGTCGGCTCAGTAGATCGGGAGGTGAGCGAACACATACCGGCGTTCACTCACCTCTCGATCCTGTCACGGCTCTCTGCCGTGACAGGGGAGGGGATGGATTCCCCGCTACGATCCGCCAGCGCTGACTGGCGGAACGGATGGGGGAGGGGGCGGGTACAGCTGGCTCTGCCTCTAGATAGGCAGAACCAGCTGTCACTCACGCAGCTGGGCGGATCTCGACATCAATGTCGGGATTCGCTCCGGCTGCGGCGTCTCAGTATATACTGAGCTTAGGGTGACGGGAGGACGCTAGTTTGTGTCCTCCCGTTACCCAACGGAGAACTATGGGGAAAACCCCTGACCCCATAAGTTACCCAACGGAGAACTATGGGGAAAACCCCTGACCCCATAGTTCTCCTTTAATTCTAGTTCCTGTCGCCTGTAACCTGACATTCTTACTTTCTCTTAGCTCATCCTGGTTTCTGCTTTTTCTTTGCCTAGTCTCTACTGCCTTCCTACTCCTGATCTCTCTAACCTGCTTTCTCCTGACCTTTGATCTGATGGACTTCCTGAATTCTACTGTTTGCTTGTTCTGACCATGCTAGTACTCCACCTGCCCCTCTGACTTTGTTGTGTCCCTGTCTCTGCTCTGTACTCTGGTGTTGATGCTTAGCCCTTGTTCCCTCCAGCAAAGACATTAAGCAGCTCTACTTGACTATGATGCTGTCTCTACTTTGGACACAGACTCTTCCTGGCTACACAGGGCCTCAGTTTGTTTGCCTGATTCATGTTCCCTAGCTCACCATTGCTGAGGAATGGCCTCCTTGATAACACTAAATAAGCCAGCCTTTATGTTTCTGCGGGCAGCCAGCTCACGGGAGACTCCAGTGGGTCTTGAGGTACAGCTTCTGTTAACTAGTTAGTCCAGTAAGATCTGGATGTAGGAGCAGTGTTGGTGGAAAGCAACGGAAAGCACATCTGGTGATATTGTAATGAATGACATGTTGGGGCTGTGTTCTCAAGTCCTTAAACAATATCAAAGTGAAATGACTGAGAGCAACATGTTTGGATAAGCTATCACATTCCAAGACACTTGTCTGTGTCCTCCAGGATCAGTGTGATGTGCGGCACTGTGCAAGAAGTCACATAAACTATTGTTAAATTCCACAAAGTGCTGTAGGCTGCAAGTCATTTCTCCACAGTTGTCCCATGTCTGTATATGGAAAGAGTACCTGTTTAAAGGATAACTCACAGTCCCAGCTGTCCAGGAGCGCTTGTCTGGAAGTGAGAGGGGGGAGCAACTATGATTGGCTGGTGTAACTGCTCTGTTCTGAGAACACTGGTGCAGAACAACAAAGCAGAGAGTGAATATTGTATAACAATTGTCCAGTGTACAGTATTTATCCGGTTTATCTGCCAAAATGTTTTAGTTATACCACCATCTGAAGTTACCATTTGCCCAGGACCTTGGTCACCACTTCTAGGGTGAAGACTATCATTGTGCCTCAGTGAACAGCTCTCATATCTCTCCTGTTGTTCCTATATTCTGTTTCTTCTCTTTGTTCTCTTCCCCTTTTTTTCTTTCTACCAGCCTTTCCTTTCCCCCAATTTGGAAGATTATGTTGTCCTATATTCTCATACAATAAACCTCTTATGCATTAACTGTCCAACACTAGAGGATATACAACATTCAAGGAATACACCGGATGGAAATTTCCAATTTTGCAGATACAATCACCATGTTTTAGCATGCTTTCTATGGGAATTAGAAGCTGTGTGGCAGACATCTGGGGCACTTGGCTGGAAACCTGGGGTGCCAGGGCCTAGAAATGCCACTGCCATTTGCAAGTAGGACATTTTAATGCATAAATGCTGGCTACAATGTGATGCAAAAATGCTGATCATCCCATCCTTTGTGGGTGATCAGTATCCCTGTCTAAGCTTCATTGTATATTGTATAGTTCTCCTATAAGAAGCAATCTTTGAAAAATGATGCAAGATTCTGATATACACCATATAGCCAAATGTCTGTGAACACCTGGCAACCATGCCTACTACATGATCACAATATGTGGACCCCCCTCCAACTTATTGAGCTAAGTTGCTTCCAGTGAAAGGTACTGTTAATACAACAACATACAAAGAAATTGTAGACAAACGTGCTTTTCCAGCCTTGTGGTAACAGATTGGCGAAGGACCTTTTCTGTTCCACCATGACTTTGTATTAATTAATCTCCATAAAGACATGTGAAGAGAAAGCCTTATAATATTCCGCACTGTATCCGTCAGGGCCCGGGGCCTTATGTAAGGGCAAGTCCGAAATAACATAAAGACATGGTTTGACCAGTTTGGTGTGGAAGAACCTAAGATTCCCACAAAGAGTCTTTACCTTAACCCTTTGGGATCAATTGGAATGCTGATTGCGAACCAGGTCTTCTACTCCAACATCAGTAGTTGACTTCACAAACGGGCATGAATTTCTGCAGACAACCTTCAGAATCCTGTGAAAAGTCTATGTAGAAGAGTGAAGAATGTAGAGCTGCAGCTAACGATTATTTTCAAAATCGATTAGTTAGCCGATTATTAGGTTCGATTAATCGGTTAATCGTAAAGTTGACAACTTTTTCAATAATCGATTAGAATCGATTATGACGATTAGTTGTTGCAGCCCTAGAAGAATGTGAAAGCACATAGCAGGGAATGTAACCCTACTGAACATTTTTGGGGTGAATTGGAATGCTGATTGTGAACCAGGTCTTCTTCTCCTCCAACATCAGGACCTGACCTCAAAGTGAGTGGAGGCCACAAAGGGGACCTATGTAGAAGAGCGAGAAATGTTAAAGCACATAGCCTGGAACATAACCCTACTGAACATATTTGGGATGAATTGGAATACTGATTGTGAACCAGGTCTTCCCCTCCAACATCAGTACTTGACTTCACAAATGGGTACGCATTTCTACAGACAACCTTCAGAATCTTGTGGAAAGTCTATGTAGAAGAGTGAAGAATGTTAAAGTACAGAGCCCAGAACGTAACCCTATTGAACACCTTTGGGGTGAATTGGAATGCTGATTGTGAACCAAGTCTTCTCATCCAACATCAGGACCTGACCTCATAGTGAGTGGGGACCACAAAGGGGACCAGTTCTTTATTAATGGCCATGGTTTTGGAATACTATGTCCATCTAGGTCATATAGGTGTAATATTCAGGTTTCCACAGACCTTTGGCTATATAGTATAAGGTCTCCTGCTCTAGATAATGACTTTATAATTGTCCTGGAAGTATTACAAGCCATTTAATATTGGTGGCGCGACCCAGCCACTTCCCATTTTGTAATCTCCGAATGTTTAATTTAAAATCTCAACATTTGCAGGCAGGAAAAGGAATAGAATTTACAAAACCAATATATTTGTTTCCCTTGTCAAACAAATTTGGGCCCGCCAGGCTGAGATCCCCATCATGATAAGAGGAACAGTGCGACAAGCACCAAAAATAAGAGATACAAAGCTGGAAAACAAAGCCATGTATAGGAAATAAAGCGAGACACCGGCGTTCCCATTCTGACATTATTCTCCAGACACAATCTCTCGGCGTTCTTATTCATCTTGCTGAGATGTAATTAGACAATACAAAAAAAAGCAATATCGGAGAATTAGGTGGATGAGCAAAGCACATGGTATCGATCTAATGTTACTTGTTAATGTATTTAAACTGCATGCTGAGCGGGATTAAATAATCGTTATCTCTTTGCATTATCTTCTAGAAGGTATTGTCTGCTAGCAAACCACCATTGTGTAATCTTCAAAGATAAACAATGAACGCTTTTACCGCCAATGAAACTACAAGCAGCATTATAAATGTTACCTGAGCTGAAAAGACCAATTGCTGCTACAAAATTGTTACATTTTATGTTTTGTTTTACCCTTTCTTTGTATCTCAGGCTGAAATTTAAGGGAACCTGCAATGGAGCAGAACACCAACGTGAGAAGCCACAGACAGCTGCCATAGAACTTTACTGCGAGTGACATCACTGCTTCAGAACCATGCAGCCCGGGAGTCAGTGAATGACAACTGCCATCTATTGCTTCTCACAAAAGGTGTTCCACTTCTTTAAAGTGATTCTAAGCAAGGTAAACTAGAAGAGCTACTTATTTTTTCTTCCTCCCCAGCTGCATATACTCACCTTTCTATTGCTTGCCCGCAGCTCCATTCAGCAACTGGCAGCAAAGTGAAATACAGTGCTCAGTGGAGTAACAATCGCCATAGCGACCCAGGCGGCCGCTATGGGGCCCGGGGCACAGGGGGGCCTGGCCAGGACATCCCTGATGCTGTGCGGGCTGCCTGGGTCACTATGGCATCTCATGCTGGTGGCTGTCATTGGCGGCTGTGAAGAGGAACGCGCCGCTGTTCAGATCACTGACAGTGATCTGTGCAGCGGCGCGTTCCTCTCCACAGCCGCTGCTGAGTCAGTGAGAGCCAGCAGCGGTGGTGGAGGAGGCTGGACCGGGCAGTGGAGGAGGAGGCGGGGCCTGGTGGAAGTGGAGGAGGCGGGCCTGGCGACGGAGGAGGAAACGGGGCCCATCAGCGACCATGGAGGAAGAGGAGGCGGAAAGGTAAGGAGTGTGATTAGCCCACCTGAGACCCTGCAGAGCCCACCATAGAGAGTCTATGGTGGGCCCTGCAGTGTCACCCTCAGGTGGGCTCTGTGGGATCTCAAATGGGCTCTGCAAGGGGTGTAACTAGAAATCACGGCACCCCATACAACATTTTGCTATGGGGCCCTGTGATTTCTAGTTATGCCCCTGGCAGCGCTCACTACATAAAAGGGATTTTTACAAGTAAGCTTTGATTGTGTTATCAGAGACACCTCCAGTATGTATTCTTATTACAATACAGGGGGAGAGGAGATGCCGGGACTTTACAACTCTATGGTTTAGTATAAAAGGAAAGTAAGTAAAAGATTTAGTTTGTCATAATTAGAGATTTCTGCAGCTCTTTTAAACAACGTCCTGAGTTTGAATTAGACCGGAGTCCTTCTTTAATCATGAAGTAATTATCCAAGCAGTATGGTATAAGGCTGTCGGAAGAAGCCAGAGCCCCCCGGAGGAAAAACTAGGACACCTGACAGCAGTGAATTACAGATTGAGACGATCATATGGTTCTCGCCCAGAGCGTGTGGAGCATATGGCGGAGCCATGTTTCTTCCAACCTTTCACACCCGACAAGTTAATAATCGAGCTGCGACCGACTCGCGGCATCAATCTTTAACCGTTACCAACTGCGTCTGTACCTGTGTCATGTTGTTCTAGCAAAATACTTTCTCCGCCAAAGTGCCGGCTGCTTTTTTTTTTTTTTCGTTTGCCCGATGGGATCTTCTGACCTACAATCCATCTGCTTGTTCGCAGGTTCATCCTTTCTAATTTATGGAACAGATGTACAAGGCAAGCAGGTAGCGCAGAACTTTCTGACTTACAGAATGTCAGGCTGGGCCCGGGCCTGCAAGGGGAGCCCTCATTAGGGGCATTGTTACTTCAAAAAGGAAATTAGAAGAATTGTCCACTGTTCAGCGCTCTTCAAGGGGCCGTGATGGGGGAGGGATGAAGATTAGGTGGGGGGAAGGGAAGGGACGTGGTTGGTGGTGAGGTAGGAAAATGCAGGGGAAGGACCGTATTTAGGGGGATCTATTGCTGGTGTGCGGCTTCTGTTAAGTCCGGACCGGGGTGTCCGACGTGTGTGCTAGAAAACAGAATTAAACAGAAGTTGGAGACGGAAGCGCCACAACCTAGCGCAATAAAAGTGTTGAGAAGGTTAAGGAGGGGTAGTGTTGAACTCACCTGCGGTAGGGTGGGCACTCGTTTAGGCAGGTGGTTGGGAGCGATGTTCAGGGATGGCAGACGTGATGAAGCCGTCCCCTACTGTGATGGGGTGGGTACTCGCTCGGACAGGTGGTTGAGAGCATTGTTCAGGGGTGGCGGGAGCGATGGAGAAGTTCTCTACTTCACTAGGTGGTGGCGTGATGAACCCGGGTATAGTAAATGAAAAAGGAATAACACAGGTAGTGAGGCTGGAGGAAAGCCACAGGTAAGTGGGATTTCTGTAACACATCGTTGGGTTGGTAGAGATGCGTTGTCAACCACGGAGGGGTGCTGGCTGGTGACGGTGTTGCAGATAGTGTCCGAGATCGGCATCGACCACAATAGGACACCATCTGCAACACTACCTGTTCCTCCAACCTCACTACCTGTGTTATTCCTTTTACATTTACTACACCCGGGTTCATCACGCCACCGCCTAGGGAAGTGGAGAACTTCTCCATCGCCCCCACCACCCCTGAACAACCCTCTCAACTCCCTGTCCGAACGAGTACCCACACCATCTCAGAAGAGGACTGCTTCATCATGTCTGCCACCCCTGTACATCGCTCCCAACAACCTGCCTAAACGAGTTGCCACTTCTGTTTTCTACTTTAAAGAGGAAGCCTACCAGTGTTGAACCTTTTCATGATCAACGGCAGATTGATGCCCAAATGCCCAAACTTAGACTACGGGACTGTATTCATGTGGACTTGTAGGGCTAAAAGCGGAACTCTCAGTAACTCTACAACAAAGGGGACTCTTTATAAAATGCTCTCAGAGCGAGCGTCTCTGCGAATGTGATTCACTACACATAATGACCACCAGATGGAGCCGAGGAACACAGGAAATCTCTATGCACCTTGGCTCCTTCTAGTGGCCATAATGGGCTATGAATCCCATTCACTAAGACCTTCACTGTGTGAAGGTTTTATAAATAGACCCCTAAGGTGAACCCTTTAAATCCTTCCAAACTTGTATGATAAATATGTTAAAAATGATCAGTCCGTCCTCTGCCAGGATCTGCACCCAAACCGCTAGGTCCCTGCACCAAATACAAGCAGTGCTGAGACACCAACACCAACACAAATGGATTTAAAATATTTTTGGGCCGCTCTGCAATTTTTGCACAGCTGAAGATTTTGATTTTGCTCCCAAAATTAATTTGTTGCCATATATGAATGTGCACAGGACTGCTCGCTGCCAAACACGAGGAGAAGTTACAATCTCTCCTGTGAAAAAGTCGCTTTATTCCTCTGTAGTTATCAATGATGACAAGTTCCCTTTGAAGTTCTCAAATAACGATTGAAGAACAGAAACCATTAGAAAATTGGGCTCCGCGCTTCCCTTCCAGCCATGTTTTTAAAATGATCTTCGTGGATTTAAAAGAAAAACAAATTCTAATTAGACTTCGGCTAAGTATACAGATTTGCTGATAAATTAATTAGGGCTGATATAAAGTGGCGCA
Source organism: Nanorana parkeri (assembly GCF_000935625.1). NCBI lineage: Eukaryota > Metazoa > Chordata > Amphibia > Anura > Dicroglossidae > Nanorana > Nanorana parkeri. The sequence continues at coordinate 656,696 of NW_017306926.1, read as the reverse complement.
TGTTTATTAGGTTTCCTCATGCTAATGAGACAGTTGTTAATTTGATACTGTGAATCCGGCATTAAAAGGTTGTGGGAAACCTGAGACCCAAACACAGCTAGACGCAGAAATAAACCAGCAGAAGATGTATATACCGAGCATAATATTACAGCCTATCCTTTCATATAGCTAATAACAGTGCCGCCGTCCACTATACTATAGAATGGTCAAATCACTGAGAATGCCGCCTATCCATTCACTAGAGACCGGTGACATCACTGGAAATGCAGCCTATCCATTCACTAGAGACCGGTGACATCACTGAGAAAGCAGCCTATCCATTCACTAGAGACCGGTGACATCACTGAGAGTGCAGCCTATTGTCAGCGAAACTCCCGCTCTGCGCATGCGCAGCGGAGAACAAACACGCGCAGGCGCAGCCGGGAACAAATCCGTGCTGGCTATCCCTTCACTAGAGACCGGTGACATCACTGAGAATGCAGCCTATCCATTCACTAGAGACCGGTGACATCACTGCCAATGCTCAGATATTTTGGAGTTTTTTTTTATTCAAAGGCTATAATAAAGAAAAGGAAGGAGTCTCAGTCAGCTCGCCATTCCAGATCATATTTAGTGCTTGACTTTTGGGCTTTAAGTGGAGCTCTCCTTCAAGGGTGTGATGGGCTCATTCATGTGGCTCCGGAACAACTTGAAGTTTTCATCCTAATTATTAGAGACATCATAGCGTCGCAGCCACCCCGTGTCACGGCAACGTGAGAGACAATCATCCGGAGATGTCATTAGGAGGAGCAGAGTGACACTGTGTCCTTCCCAGCGTGATTGGAATAACCGCGCTCCAATCCCATTAAATGCTGCCGCTATATGATCGCGCATTAGCGCTGTCAAAACAATAACATATTTTCCACTACATCTATCCGTTGGAGAGCAAGCGCCTATCACGTGGGGGCTAATTAGATTGGACAGAGCAGTAACTGGCAAATTAACACATTAAAAGCCCATTTTCTATTGACAGAATTAACTATAATCATCACTTATAAGGCAATAAGCAAAGCATACAACAAGCGGCGCGCCGAGGCCGCGCAAATATGTCTGATTCATTTTCAGCATTGATATTGTCAGGACAGAGATGTACACATCATATACTAATGCTGATTAACGGCTAATGGATGTACAGGGCCGACGTGAGGTTTTAGGTGTATGTACATTACGCGGGGCGAGGCAGGAGGGGCTCTCGTGGTTGGCACTTCTGCAGCGCTGAGATCCCAAGTTCAGTTACCAGCTTGACTTTATGTTGCAATTTCCTCTCACTGCCCAAAAACACACTGACCCTGCTTGTGTATGTAACGTCTCATATGACCTTCTGCTTATGTCACCGGTTCATTGCTCTCCGTACAGCACCATGGAATATGTCAGAGCTATATAAATGTATTATAATAGCGTTCACCCGGTACCCGCTCCGGGTGACACCCGGCCTCGGGACGCCCCTGGTGTGTGACTCTGGTGAGGACATTAGATGTAAACTCCTCTGTACACAGACTGATGTGACTGTGGGGGGGGGGCATTAGAGTGTAAGCTCCTCTGGTGCAGAGACAGATATCAATGAAACAATTACATCAAAGTAAAATCTTCCACGTTTGAACATTCGTATCTCAGAGAATTCATCAAGAAATGTTAAAATGTAAAAAAATAAACATGTTTTGGCCGGCGAATTTTTTATTGATCTTGACAGGCCAGCACATCCCTCACCATCTCCAGACAGGCGACGTCTGTATTTGTTTTTTTGTCAGATTTAGTACAAAATGCCACAAGATCCCAAATTTCAGCTTCTTATCTCTGAAAACAGAATTTCCACCATCTTCAAGGCTTCCCGTTTTCATATGTTCCTGACGTCCACAAATCACGGCGCGCGCACAAAAGAACCGCCGGTGAAAAAGAACAAATTGTCATCTCCCGATTCTCCTGCCGATAATTTATGAATAAAGATATCCCGAGCTACAAACGGAACGTCTCAGCGATACCGAAAACGCCGGAATGACCTTAAAACCCGACTTAAAGATGCGCCGGCATAAAGACATTTGTGTTTAAAAGATATCTGTAAATAATGAGAAGCAAAGTGACAAGTTAAACACACTTCTGTTTCATCCGGAGGGGAGAAGAAAAAAAAGAAGAGGCTTTTCGTTGAAACGGTATGAAAAGCGGCACGCAGCGCAGAACCCCCCGTGATGGCAGAAAGCTCCGAATGTCACCCACAGTGGCAGGGAAATGTTGCTGGAACACGGTAGGGAACCTTTTATCTAAAAGAACTAATAGATATCATTTTAGAAAACGCGGAGTGCGTTTCGTGCTAATGACCAAGCAGACTTGTAATGACAGTTCTGCGGGTTGTCATCATGAATGCCTGGCTTTATGAATGCCACTCCATGATCTTTTTTTGCTACAAGTTGGTGGAGGGGAATTAAGATGCCACTGATGGTAATATATTCCACCAGTCCCTGAATGTTGCTTACTCAGACGTGCTGACATATGTGAGGGAAGCCATAATCAATGACAATGTTTCAAATTGTATCAGTCACTGTGGCCTCTTGGTACAGGAGGTGGACTGGCTGTCAGGGAACCGGGGGTGTTACCTCCTCGAAGGGTCAGCGGGCACGGCGCAGGGTACGGGTCTCCCTCCAGCCTAGCAGAACCACTGGCGACCGGGTTGTAGGTGCGCATTGCGCGAGTTGCGTGGCGGGAGCAATACACGGGCTGCGCGCGCATCACTGGGAGCTCGTGCATAGCGCGCCTGCACCCGTTTAGGCCTCAGGCGTGGGCCTTGCTGGGAGAGGCTCCCAAACCACACATACCACCTCTAGCCTGCCATTGGTCTCCGGGAGGGAAGCCTCCTAGTTGCCTCGGTGACAGGGGGGCAGACTTACACCCCCTGGCTATAAAAACCTGGCCAGAGCCCTGGCTTGTTGCTGAGTTATTCCACCTTATGGTGTGACCGACTAAGCTCCCTTTCCTGTGTGCCTTACTGCCTGTTTTCTGTACCCCCATCTGATCTTCCGTGTACCGACCTTGGACCGACCACCGCCTCCGACCCTTTTGCTGCCCGTCTCGACCCGGATTGAACCTGACTACCCCTTTTGGATTGCCCCTTTGTACCTTGCCTTCGGACCTTTCAGGCTGCTTCCTGCCAGTGGGTTTCCTCCACGCTGCCATCCCGTAGGCACGTCTGATAGCGCCTGACACTGGCACAGGTCAAGTAAAAATAGTTGCCCGGGTAAAATGGATGCATCCAGGGTGGAACTGCATGTCCCGGGCATCAGGAGATAGGAATTCCACACCGCTCTACTCCCTGCTGCCTTGAGGCCGGGCTTCAGTTGGCCTTGTGGGAAATCCAGCACTGGATGCATCATAGGTAAGACTCAGCTCTATACCTCTCTTCAGAAGCTTCTGTTGGGCCCAGTTTTTTGTCATATCCCAAGGGGGGGCATCCAAATTTTAGAGTTGTCCGAATATGTGAGTGCACCTCTGGTTTACAGTACATGGCCAAACATATGTGGACCCCCCTCAAAATGAGTTCAGGTGTTTCCATTGAAGGGTCCTGTTTAAACAATTGAGCTCTTCCATCCTTGTGGTCTCAGTTTGGTGAAGACTCTTTTCTGTTCCACCATGACTGTCCCCTGTGTACAAAGCCAGCTCCATAAAGACATGGTGTGATTAGATTGGTGTGGAGGAACTCGAGTGTCCTGCAAAGCGCTCTGACCTCAACCCTACTGAACACCTTTGGGATGAATTGGAACCCTGATTGTGAGCCGGGTCTTCTCATCCAACATCAGTACCTGACCTCACAAATGCAACAAAATCCCACAGACACCCTCCACAATCTTATGGAAAGTGTTTGTGGAGAAGTAGATGCTGTTATAGCCCCAATGGGCATCCAATGGGATCTGCCATTCTTAGGCTCCTGACACACAACTAATCCTGACGATGGTGATAACTTGCCAGCGTCAGGATCTCTAAGAGACCGCCTACCTTTTCCAGTAACAGGCCAAAGACCTTACATTGCCAGCTGGACCAGCACCATGTTGCACCTTCACTAATGAGTTAGATTTCTCAGGCCAATGAGAGAGTGATCAGTAAGTGAAGGTCCGTGACTCTGTTGCCCGCGTTGTGTCAACAGCAGTAGAATCGTCCGTGTGATATAGTCCTTATGGTAGGTGGGAAAAAGAAATAAATAAACCCAATTGGTACATTCTGAAAACAAGTCTCCCCCCCCGCGCCGCTGGACGCAGGGCTTAGTGACGCGCTGGACGCAGGGCTTAGTGACGCGCTGGACGCAGGGCTTAGTGACGCGCTAGACACAGGACCCACCTGAGAGTGACCCTGCAGAGCCCACCATAGATGCTGCACAGCCCATCTGAGACTGTCTATGGTGGGCTCTGAAGGGGTCTCAGGTGGGCTGGTCAGGGCTGCATCCCTCGGCTCCCTCCTTTCCTTCCTTCCTAGCGCCTCTTACCTGCACACATGGCCTCGTCTGCCGCCAGACCGGCCAGAAGTGACATCACGGCCAGTCCGACATCAGACTAGCTTGTCTCAAAGCCGCTGGAGCGGCAATGATTGGGCCTCGCTGTCGGCCTCGCCCTTCACCGTCGGCCGATAGTTATGTAAGGCACCCGGATGGGCCCCCCCATGCTGCCCGGGCCCCTTACATGAGTATCGGCCGTACCCCCCTGATGGCTGCCCTGGCTGCAGCCACCATTTGGGCATTCTGATAGCGGCCGGCGCAGGGAAAGCTCCTCCATCCGCAATCTCAAGCATGGATTGGAGAATCAAGTGGAAAATCCTATGGGGTATGGCCAGCTTGATTGTGCAATCTTTGTACATTCCCTTATAGATCCACCAACTTCACATCGTGGTAATTATGCAAAAATTGGAAACATTTTCCCGGCTAAAGGGTAACAAAAAATGTTTTTTTATATACATTTGCCTGGAGTTGTTCTTTAGCAGGCCGAGCTGTCCGCGGCTTCTACGGTTTTCTTTGTCACGTCTTTGTGCCGAGAATGATAACGAGGTTCTGCTCCCTGGGCTCGGAAAGAGGTCATTTGGTTTTCTTTGGGCCATGGCGATCATTTTTGTTTTGTGTTGCTGCATTGTTATAATTACTAGATTTGCCAATGCATCCTATTTATTTACTTTAATGTGTTATTGATTAAGTAAACGTTGCTAATCGATGCAAATTATAAATTGCTCCACCAAAGCGTCCTGTGAATTGTGCTGCAGGAAAGTCAATGCCGCCTTCTCATCTTTCTGCGCGGCTCCTTCATAATCGCCGACACAAAAGCGCAGACGAGGGAAAATGGATGTGGAAAGTATCCAAGATTTTTCCGGGGGAAATGAGAAGAGCGTTTAAAGTGAAACCTGGCTTTTTGTCGAGATGAAAAAAAAAATCAATGATGTATATTTTAAGGATTTGTAAATCTTATTGCAAATCCTTACCTGCTTCTATCCTATGGATACTGAGATAAGCCATGTTGGCGGGAAGGTGCGCTTACTAAGGTCACATGATTGGTCTGATGATAGAAAAACATTACACACCCCCCCCAGCCAGGGGTGTATCTACCACAAGGCAAACTAGGCATTTGCCTAGGGCAGCACTTTCCAGGGGGGCGGCAGAAAAAAACACCCAAAACCAATGAGGCGGACAGGGCCGAACTTGCCTTTGGGCATAGTGGGCACTTGCCCGGTGGGCCGAGGCTGGGAGGCACAGAATCAGGCAGTGGCGGCTGCCTAATGAGGCAAACTAGTCGGCCGTATGGCCCTAAGAGCGGCTGCCAAATTAGAGAGCTGCCCGGTGGAGGGGAGGGCCCAGTGAGATGCGGTCCAGCTGGCTTTGTACATTAGGTGGAGGAGAAGCAGCGGGTGGCTTGGGGCTGGCCATAGTATGTGATCTGATGGTGGGATGTCCCAGAAGCAGGCTGGGGACTGCAATGTATCCGGTTGGTACTGATGGCACGTCGAGCTGCAGGAAAGAGGAGCAGCACATGTATGCAGGGAAAGGGACTATGCACAGTCCTCCTGAGACCATGCACAGCTCTCCTGAGACCCCGTACAGCCCACCTGAGACCACGCACAGCTCTCCTGAGACCCCGTGTGCGCTGTATCCAGTGACTGACAGGTTGCGCAAAATGTCCTAAACAGGAAGGGGCGGGGCAAATTTAGATTGAGGGGGGGTGCCCGAGTTTAGTCTTGCCTAGGGCAGCACAAAGCCACAATACACCACTGCCCCCAGCATCACTTAACGCATGGAGCAACCTTGCCAAAGATAAAATGCTCTCTGCTATAAACTCATAGGGATCTGATTATAAACAATTTTCAGGACCAATTTAGTAATTGATCACTCTGCGAATATCTGTGAATGTTCATTTTACGTGAATAATGTCAAAAATTAACATTCCTGATATATTTTATTTTCAGATTAAATGCATTGTGATGTAATACTGCATTATGGCCACTGAACTGAGCTGGCAAGCATTAAAACGAAGTGTCTCCTATGTTCCTCAGCTCCATCTGGTGGCCATATTGTAGCATTACATCACAATACATTTGAAGTGAAAGAAAATATATCAAGAACATTAGTTTTTGCCATTATTCACACAAAATGAACAGGATGGACTACAATCTCATGTTTAGATTGTAGCCCATCCCGGGGGGCGGAGCTTGGAGCGGTGACTACTTTACAACACACACAGGGACCATGGGGAACAGACGTAGCCCCCCTCCAGAAGAAAGGACAGTGTCAGAGATGATTGGAGGATCTCCAGCCGAGTGATACACAAATAAGATACATTGTTGCTCAGAGTTCAGGGACTTGAATGTATTTTTAAGATTGAACTCTGGAGTTTAGTGTCACTTTCTATCAGCTCATCCCTCACAGTTATCACTGTATCACTTACCCCTCCTTGTAGATTGTAGGCTCTCATCCTTTTGTATGGCATTGTATTGTGATTGTAATGTCTTCCTATATGTTGTAAAACACTGAGCAAACTGCGCTCTATAAATCCTGTATAATAATAATAATATTGTCAGTGCATAAAGCAGCAGTTGAGACACAAAACAGATTACTGAATACAACTGTCATTTCCAGGATGGTTATGTGCATTATTGATGCTGCTAAGCAGTGGCGTCACTTCAGGGGGGCA
>NW_017306926.1:648584-649411 GCF_000935625.1 Nanorana parkeri | reverse complement strand
CCCCCCCCCCCCCCCCTAACAGTGGCAGCAGTCCTGGCGCTAGCGCAAGGCCAGAGAAATGGAATCCCTGTTCCAGCAGATAGCTGTGCCCGGTACGGTTATCACACAGTTATCTGCTGGGGCAGGGGTCCTCCCCGCTGCAGCCTCACAGACTGCCAGCGGCTTCTCCCTACAGGCTGCAGCGATCTGTGTCAGTGGGGATAGATTGCCGCTTATAGCCTGTAGGGAGAACCCTCCGACAGTCTGTGAGCTCCCCCCCCCTGCAGTCTACTCACCTCTCCGTGGCGTCTGCGATCGTCTTCCTTCTAGCAGCTGACCGCAATAGCCAGTCTAGCTATTGGCTCTTTTAAATTGCAGTAGCCAATAACAGTCTGGCTATTGCACCCGCCCACTGTCAGCTGTCAATCAACAGAGGTGGACCTGATAGAAAACTTCAGGTCCCTCCTCTGCTGATTGACAGCAGGCAGTGGGGTGGGTGCGGTAGCCAGCCTGTTATTGGCTATTGCACCCAGCAATAAAGTAAAAAAAAAAAAAGTTAAATAAACTAAGATTAAAAAAAGTTAGAAAAAATAAAGTTAAATTAATAAGAAGTAAAAAATATGTAAAAAAAATAAAGTGAAATAAAAATACAAATGTTTAAAAAAAGTGAAACAAATAAAAAATAAAGTTAAATTTAAAAAAAAGGTAAAAATGTAAAAAAAAAAATATTCTGTTTAATAAAAAAAATACAAAAAAAGTTTGTAAAAAATAAACGGTTGCGGTATTCAGGATTGTGGGTGGCGTTGGACTACATGTGGGAACCTGGGAACCTGCGGTTGCGACATGCA
>NW_017306926.1:648199-648430 GCF_000935625.1 Nanorana parkeri | reverse complement strand
GCTATATATTACCTCTTACAAATATTATAACATAATATAATATAAAATGTAATATAATATTTCATAATTACATGAAATAATTTCTTATTTCACCACAACTTAATTTATGGAAATAGAATCCAATTAGGATCAAAGTAATTTCAAATTAAAAAAAATAGTTTGTTATGATCACATATCTATAAATATATCTATAGATATATACATGAAACATATTCCACAGTGTGGAAAATT
>NW_017306926.1:644344-648105 GCF_000935625.1 Nanorana parkeri | reverse complement strand
CGATGGAAGTCATTTTGGCGAAATCGATGATTTTGCCAAAACTCTGCGTTTCAGTCATTGATCTGCTTGGAGAAAAAAAAAAAATCTACTTAATTTTTTATTTTATTTTATTTAGAGGGTTTGTTTTCGGGAGGTGTATTTCAGGCAGTTGAGATTTATTTTCATTTAGGACCCGTTTACATCTTTGCGTTGTGGTAACATTACATAGATGGTGGAGCCATCCAATTTGAATGCCACTCCAACGAACAAAAGCAACAGATGGTGGCAACAAAAAAGTAGGACGCATCTGATTTTCGGCACAGAAGGGGGCATTGGTGGCTCATTGATTTCCATAGACTGCCTCAGGTGAGCTCTGTGGGATCTCAGGTGAGCTCTGTGGGGTCTCAGGTGGGGTCTCAGGTGGGTTCTGTGGGGTCTCAGGTGGGCTGTACAAGGTCTCTGGTATGTGCAGGGTCTCAGGGGGCTCTGCAGGATCTCAGGTGGGTGCTGCAGGGTCTGTAGTGGGCGATGTGGGGGTCTCTGGTGGACTCTGCAGGATCTCAGGTGGGCAGTGTGGGGTCTGTGGTGGGCTGTGTGGGGTCTCAGATGGGCTATGTGGGGTCTCAGTTGGGCTGTACAAGGTCTCTGGTATGTGCTAAATTTTTTGATTTTGTAAAGGGTCTAAAACATCTTTATTTTGATGTTCCTTCCCATGTGTATGGTGAGTGTCCCGCAGGCTACACACATATTGGAAATCACTGAGGATCTCTGTGCCTGGGTCAGGGTTGGACAAGGTCTCAGATTGTTTATGCAGATTACGGAATACAAAGTGGCATCCAATATCTTTATTATACATGAATGATGCTAATGTATGCATTACCGCCTTGAAATGACATACATTTACTTCTTCAGTCATCACATCAATATTCATTCATTAAAGGGGAAAAAAATAAAACTTTTAATAAAAGTGCATTTAGAATTGCGTTATAGTCAAATAAAATGTAAACCTCGAGAAACAGAACCAGGGCTGGAATAATCACTGAGCCAAGTAAGCCCATGCTAAGGGCACCAGGGAAAGGGGGCACCACAGAGCTTGTCCCCCCTCGTTATCATGCCCCTAAAGGATTAGTGTACAGACTGCATTCATTATATTTGCCCTGCGCTGACTGATCCCACCCTCCCCCTCCACAGATGGATACACACCGAGATCCGACTGCCACGGCCTCAGTTGTTCATTTACATTCACTGAGCCGAAAGTCCTCCCTCTTCTGGCCGCTGAGTCACATTACAACCCCATGGACTTCTACTGGCCAGGTGTGTTTTTGCTAGTTACATTGTTGTCGCTATGAAACATGTCAATTTGGGGAAGGCAGTTTGACCCTCAGGACCTGCGGGACAGGAAACCCTTATATTTTAATTACGAATAAATTCAAGAGGTTATGATAAAGATCCAGAGGCAGAAAATCCCCTTGAAAACATCAGCACCGGACAAGTGTGCCATTCGACATCCGATCCATACGCGGTATCGGAACCTCGATCAGTTCTGAAAGTTGAGGCTGAAGTTTCTGTAAAGGGTCCACGTTCTCCGCTGTCCCCAATGTGCCTAATTATGTGAAAAAATAAATTTCACATAATGCCCTTGCTGCCTGCGTGAGCTCCATCCATTAACAAGTCAGTGTATTAAGCCGTGAGATGGCATTATGAATATCGACCTATTATGCAACAGAGAATTAGACATTAGCCGGTTTTTTTTTTAAACAATGAAAGATGAGATGTTGTCCGGGCTGCAGAAAGCTCTCACTCTCCCTCAGCCGCAAAGAGCAGAAGTAAATAGGCCTCTCTGTAACGGCCTAATCAATAGATATCCACGCACTAATGTGGATTTAGTACGATGAATGGGCATCATCTCAAGCCAACCTCTCATAAATCATCGAGTGCAAAATTCACCGACATCTGCCTTGAAAGAAGGAAGAAAGTTTTAATAGAAAGAGACGTCCGCCATTAAATCTCCAAAGTCCTTTATGGATCTGAAGTTGCAAAAAGTATTAAGCAGAACTATGGGGAAAAGCCCTGACCCCATAGTTCTCCTTTAAGGTGAAAAAGTTGAGCCGGTTGGAGGATTGGTGCAAAATCAGATCGACTGAACCTTATTTCCTAATCACAGATGTCACAGAAACCACCGTCCCGATCCCGGAGGAGCCTAGGGGGGCTGGGGGCCGGCCTACTTCCCACCGACTATGGATCCAGGACTATGGAGACTTCCCTCTCGGATCTCTTAGGATTGCAAGGAACATTTTCCCCAAGAAAGTTATATCACTGTGTCTGGGTACTTTGCTGAATCTTCATCTTTTAATTGTCAGAAGCCACTCAAAGTAGAATCGAGCGCTTTCGGCGGGCCGTGCAGGGTCCCCTTCATCAGGCTTAAAGGGCCAGAAAGCGCTTGATTCTACTTTGAGTGACTTCTGACAAATAAAAGATGAAGATTCACTGAAATTGACATGTTTGTCATGCTGGTGTGCTGGTGACGTTTCTCTACAACAGACTTTGCTTGATGCGGCGCCATCCGCAGTCACTGCAAGCACCCAATTTTGCTTATGGGAATTCCGGTAAGGTGTGCTACAGGACTTTGGACATGGGTACTTTGCTGGTCAGGGATTTTCCAGGATATCCTGGCTCATGGAACTAAAACTTGATGGACTGTTCCTGGAACCCCTGGGGATAGCTGGGTACCCCTTGGAGCTATTATCCCAGATTTATGTGTGGAGTGGACTCCAGGTATAGACATATATATATTTATTATGACCACCTGACCACCTGTTTGTAGGCAAATTAGCTATAATTTGGCGCTGAAGTTTGGGGGTCATAATAATCTGGCCACTCAGTGTGTATATATACACATGCAGAATATAGTTAGTCAGATTATATTTGTTTTTTTCTCTCCCTATTCTGTGAGCCATTGATTTCAAGCCATTAAGGCACTGGGGAGGGTATGTTTGCTTGCATTGTTTTAATGATTGATTGCATTATGTTTTGATACCTCCAGAACTATATAAATGCTGTGCTGGTTTTAAAAAAAGAAGGGAGTTCTTGGTCCTACCCTAATATGTACTAGTTATGTCTGGTTATTAGCAGAGGTTTGTGTTGGAAATACAACAGCTGATGCTGATGTAGTATTGTCTTTTGGACACTAGGTGGCGCCGTGGTGCAGGTCTGGTAAATGCTGGTTTTCTATATGCATGCTTTTGTCTATGGTCTATATGTTTACTGTTTGATGCTGTATTCCTGTATACATGTTTGCGACGTTCTTCTAAGCAAGTAAAACTTAATTCAGCATTCCTCAAGATCTCAGGGCTTCATCTAAACACATAACCAACAGTTTGTGCTGTAGTTACTATCTTCTGGTTCCAGAGTGGAGGAAGCTGAATTCTGATGGAGGTATCCAGCCGTGGCAGCAGGTGTTCCGTTACAACAGAGAAAGCGTTCTTGTGTCTGAATGTGCATCAGCAAAGCAGCAGTAAATTTGGGTTCATCTGACCTTTTTTAGGGGTTTTGTGTGTGCTTCAGCTTCAGGATGAGCTTCAGGTTTGGGTCAACCATGAGTTTGACCCAAACCCAAGATGTACTCGGTTCGTCAAACGATTTGGCCATTTTGGCCATCCGCTGAACCTACATTTGTGGTCTACCAATCAATGACTCTGCATGGCCCACACAGTGTCACTCGTTGACTGTTAGCACAGCCCCTGCCCCCTTGGGGGGGGGGGGGGGGGGCCCCTCTTTCAACA
>NW_017306926.1:634371-643753 GCF_000935625.1 Nanorana parkeri | reverse complement strand
TGTGTGTTACCACCCCCCCCCCCCCCTGGGGGGGGGGGGGGGGTGCATCCTTCATTCACATTGTACCAGTGCAAAAAGGAGCACTGACATCATTAATTAGTAGACATGTGCGATTCGTTTCGTTCCGAATCGAAATTCGGACGAATTTTCGGAAATTCGGACATTCGGATGTATCCGAATTCCGAATTACAGATATAACGAATGCAAACGAATCCGAATTTCCATTTCTGAAATTCGGTAGCGTTCGCACGAACTTTCGTTTCGTTTTCTGTTCTTATTCGTTTCTTATTCGTTTCGTTCGTTGGAGCAAAGTGACATTAGAGAAGGAGAAAAATATTTTTTCCCCCTCAAATGTCACTTTTGCTGCAAACGAACGAAACGAATAAGAAACGAATAAGAAACGAATAAGAACAGAAAACGAAACGAACGTTCGTACTAACGCTACCGAATTTCGTCCGAATCCGAATTCCGAATCCGAATTGACTTTCACACCCGAATCCTGAAAAACGAAATAACACAAATCCGAATTTAAAACGAAACTAAACTAAACCAATTTTTTGGCAGTGCACATGTCTATTGGTCACCATATCCATCTTATTGGTCACCATATCACATATACATCTGAAGCTTGGAAAAACATTGCCTTGTTTAATGAGTCACAATTTTGCTATGGCATGCAGATAGAAGGTCAGAATTTGGTGCGCTTGATAAGAATTTAGCTGGGATGAGGATGAGCAGTATGGATATGTGACAAATCGGACAGAATTGTGTGATTTCATGGAGACCATATGGACCTGGATTCTTCTGAAACAACTCCAGCACCTTTTTTTTGAACTTGCATGGTTATTCATAAAAGGGGTGAAGAGTTTGGGGAAGGGAGGAGAAGTGATCAGTCTAGGACAACATAGCTGAGCTGGAAAGTGGGCTGAATTGGAGAATTTTTCTAAATCAGCTATTTTGGCCCCTAGATTGTTCACTTCTCCAGACTCTTCACCCTTTAGGGCCCACTCACACCCCATTTAGATCATCTCCAGACCAGACCAGATTGTTTCCAAATGTGACCTAAAATGCATTCTAATGTATCCCTATGCTATTTCTGGCATATGTTCACACCAGTGCAGTCCGTTCCAGACCAGACCAGACCAGGCCAGACCAGAAAAATACTGCATGTCTCATTTTGTCTGGTCTGGAATGCACTGGAACTGCGGGCAGGTTCACACCATTTTCCGGACCAGATCTGGTCAGAATTAGTGTGAACTTGCCCTTAGAGAATAACCCTGTTAGTCTGTTCTGAAGGCAAATGAGAGTCCTGCTTGCACCCAGATGGGTGTGTACCTAATCAAGCAGCCATGGAGTGTATCTGTACCTGCTCCAGCACAGTCTCCTCCTCATGGATGAATGATCTGTATCTTAACTGCAATTCTCCCCAGGTATATTGCACTTTACAGCACAACTGATCACTGTTATCTCGCCCGCGCGCCATGTGTGTTTTTTTTTCCCGTTCCTTACTGCCATCGGCATAATAATTATCAGTTTCATCAGCACATCAATTAGGAGAAAACAATTTAAAGTTTAGAGTGTGTTTCGTTCTGCCAGGCCGGCATGTTTTAGCTGAGCTCGGCATTATTTTTTTAAAAGACAAGACAATTATTTGTTCAGCATGGCTGCCCCTCCTTGGCGGTTTATATATACGCAGACTGCAAATGCCGCGATGAAACAAGAGATGCTTATCTCTCAGCAGAACAGATCGCTGCCTCTGACATCGATGGGAGTAAAGAGCCAAAAAAAAACAAAAAAAGTGCAGATGACAGATTCAGGAGCTGGACATGCACAGAATAACGATGGTTAGAGATGGTGGAGACCTTGCAATTCCGAGCCTTGTCTTCTCTTATTCAAGCTTATTTAAAGGGAACCTCTGAAGATAGACGCTGCCCAGTTCTCTTCACCGCTTCTCTGGGCTGGGTAGTCCTTACTAATTAATGATGTCAGTGCTCCTTTTAGCACTGGTACAATGTGAATGAAGGATGACAACCCACCCCCGGGGGGCAGGGGCTCTGCCAACAGTCAACGAGTGACACTGTGTGGGCCATGCAGAGTCATTGATTGGTAGACCACAAATGTAGGTTCAGCCCAGTCCTCTTCACTGCTTCTCTGGGCTGGATAGTCCTTACTAATTAATACACATGTGCACTGCCAAAAAATTTGTTTAGTTTCGTTTCGTTTTAAATTCGGATTTGTGTTATTTCGTTTTTCAGGATTCGGGTGTGAAAGTCAATTCGGATTCGGAATTCGGATTCGGACGAAATTCGGTAGCGTTAGTACGAACGTTCGTTTCGTTTTCTGTTCTTATTCGTTTCTTATTCGTTTCGTTCGTTTGCAGCAAAAGGGACATTTGAGGGGGAAAAAATATTTTTCTCCTTCTCTAATGTCACTTTGCTCCAACGAACGAAACGAATAAGAACAGAAAACGAAACGAACGTTCGTACTAACGCTACCGAATTTTCGGAAATGGAAATTCGGATTCGTTTGCATTCGTTATGTCTGTAATTCGGAATTCGGATACATCCGAATGTCCGAATTTCCGAAAATTCGTCCGAATTTCGATTCGGAACGAAACGAATCGCACATGTCTAGTGACCAATAAGATGGATATGTGATATGGTGACCGATAAGAGAAGAGGATGAGGGTCACTGTCTGCTCTATACATGGTCTACTGCCAAACAGCATGCTGTAGAACTGATGGTGCTCCAAGACTATTTTTTTTCTAATTGTTGGTACGTAACAACTAGGGCCCCATTCACACATAGGAGTTCAGTAATTATAGGCAATTCCTCACCTAATCTCTATCGCAGGAGCCTCCCAACGAATAAACAAACCCAACAATCCATGATAAAAAGTTTATGATGTTGTCTAGTAAAACCTTTTTTCAATATTTGCAAATTAGGCATGTGTCGGGGACTGAAGCACCTCCAGGTGGCTCTGGGCCCAGGTCCTGCAGTTCCTGCACTCACCTGCAGCTGCCTCCAGGCAGCCAGGAGCTGTCAGGTACCAGACCACCACTAGGTGGTGCTGGAACCTGCGAGTCCGATGCTCACCTGTGGGTGTCTAGACAACACATTAGAAAGACTATTTTCCAAGATAACACAACTCAAGGGACAACTGCTCTATTTTACAATTGCTGCACTTATTAAAAACATGTATTTTAAAAGCTAACACCTCTGGATCTCACCTTCGTACGTTTTCTGCCACAAAAAAAATGTTTAACAGAATTGTTTCAAATTGCAATTTTGCCACAAATTACAATAATTTCAGAAGTAACTACGGAAAATGGGACTTTCATTTCAATTCAAATGTAATATTTAAAAAAAGGAACTGTCAAACGCTTGATAAATGTCACCAATAAAGCGGAACACGGAACACGTAATTAATCAGACAGTTCATGACGTATATCAGCAGCTGAAGCAATTTATGTATTTAGAATTGAAAAAATATATGTTTTATCACTTTGGAATGAGTTCTGGGAATCAAAAAAAAAAACTACTTAAAAGGTATTTCAATATGGAAGAGGCTAAGAAAGGTTTACTGCTCCAGCTGCACTCTTTATGATGTAACATGAATGGACAATCCAGTGGCTAGAATTAGACCACTCCCAAATTCTGCTGCAGGTAGGAGCAATGATAAGCACAGCTGCAGGGTGAATGGAATCATAAATGATCCCACATAACTGGAAATTTAATTTTGGCTGGATCCACCCTGGGCTCTTCTACGTCATAGAGCCTAAACAGTCGGCCAATCCTCAAAAGGTACCTTGCAAGGATGCTTGGGTTCTAATGCATGACCAGAGTTAACAACTACTGACAGGCACATGTAGACAAACTACTGAATCAACAAGTAAGAACATAATGTAATGGAACAAGAAGATGGCTAACTGGGCATGTCTACCAACACCCACCCTTCATTAGGAAGGATCTGTCACGAGTCAAGGAGGAAGCTACAAGAATCTGCCACCTGTCAATGAGGAAGCTACAAGTATCTGTCACGAGTCAAAGAGGAAGCTACAAGTATGTGTCACGAGTCAAGGAGGAAGCTACAAGGATCTGCCACCTGTCAAGGAGGAAGCTACAAGGATCTGTCACGAGTCAAGGAGGAAGCAACAAGAATCTGTCACGAGTCCAGGAGGAAGCTACAAGGATCTGTCACGAGTCAAGGAGGAAGCTACAAGGATCTGACACCTGTCAAGGAGGAAGCTACAAGGATCTGTCACGAGTCAAGGAGGAAGCTACAAGGATCTGCCACCAGTCAAGGTGGAAGCTACAAAAATATGTCACCTGTCCAGGAGGAAGCTACAAGGATCTGTCACGAGTCCAGGAGGAAGCTACAAGGATCTGTCACCAGTCAAGGTGGAAGCTACAAAAATATGTCACCTGTCCAGGAGGAAGCTACAAGGATCTGTTACCTGTGAAGGAGGAAGCTACAAGGATCTGCCCAAGTCAAGGTGGAAGCTACAAGGATCTGTCACATGCCAAGGAGGAATCTACAAGATTTTGTCACCAGTCAAGAAGGAAGCTACAAGGATCTGTCACCTGTCAAGGAGGAAGCTACAAGGATCTGCCACCAGTCCGGGAGGAAGCTACAAGGGTCTTCCCAAGTCAAGGTGGAAGCTACAAGGATCTGTCACCTGCCAAGGAGGAAGCTACAAGGATCTGTCACCTGTCAAGGAGGAATCTACAAGATTTTGTCACCAGTCAAGAAGGAAGCTACAAGGAACTGCCACCTGTCAAGGAGGAAGCTACAATGATCTGCCACCAGTCAAGGAGGAAGCTACAATGATCTGCCACCAATCAAGGAGGAAGCTACAATGATCTGCCACCAGTCAAGGAGGAAGCTACAAGGAACTGCCACCTGTCAAGAAGGAAGCTCAGATAATTCAAGTCAGATACCAGTTACATTACCATTATGTCTTTGAGTTATGGGAGGGGATCCATGCTAATCCATGGTGCACTAGTCGCATTTTTCTTTTCAAACCCTTCACATTGAACTTATACTATTATTTGACACACCCAACAGAGCAGGTATCCATGCGCCAAATATTTGGTGCACTGACAATAATTTATCTGGCCCAATGTCTCCAGAGTAGAAACAAGTGAAGTGGTTTTAAAAAAACTGACCGGCACTCGCCGCCTACTCTTCCACTAAGGCCTATTATGTCCCTTTATTAAAAGAATAGGTGGCTGCTTTTTTTCAGGCACGCTGCTCACCATCCTGCAGTCACCATATCACGTTATTGTAGTTTATGGGCTCGGCGTGCTTGTTAGCTGTGCAGTCTGACATGCCTGTATTTATGTTTTGCATATCCCCCGTATAAATATTTATGCAGACAATTAAGTGCAGTCAATACCAGTCTTCTCCAAACTCAATAACCTTGTGATTTACAGCCAAATGTTCCCCGTAACGAAATAACGCTGAACTCATTTTTCAGCCTCCCGATGCTAAAAGTGTAGAAGGACCTCACTAAAGCGTCCCAGTAATTGACATCTTTATAGGAGCTTTTTCTTCTGCGCCGCTCAGGAGTTTGATGAATGTTTGTGTTTGCGAGAAAGTAAATCATGAAATATTTAATAATGCTTTTGTCTATCAATTTGCAGAGAAATCCCAATTTTGAAGTTAAATCATCAGCATGTTTGGCCTGTACTTTTAATGTCCTTGAGAAACCCGAGGCCGGAGCCAAGAATACGCAAATAAACTTTTGTGTTGTTGTAAAATTTATGAATTTTAAATGATTGACTCTCTCGCCTCGCAGGATTAAAGTGAGCCCGTGGCAAGAAAAGTCACATTAAAGGCCGAACTTCAGGCAAAAAGCTCAATGAATAAGTTGTATTTCTGTCCATCCAGTCCTGTTTTACCGTTGTGTTCATCTCAGGACTGGATGGACAGAAAGATGAATACAGTAGAGCTGGTCTGGGGACCTGACTCTTCTCTTCTACAGATAAGGCATTAGATATGTTGGTAGAAAGCTGGCCCAGTATTGGTAGTATTGGTAGATCTGGTAAGGCTGCTCTCCAAGGTCTGATGGGTCCAAAAAGCAGGCCCTGGGATTCTCAGTAGTAGGCAATGTAGAGTGAAGGGAGTGCCGGACATATGGTTTAGGGTTCAGATCAATTTTAGTTTGTCATTAATATAAAACCAATATCCAAGGTGTGCTGGGGGATTAACACCCCACCCCCACCCCCTCCCTCCTTCATCAGGGTTTGTGCAGGTGAGGGTTGTAAGATAGCTGGACAGAGAGTTGGTGCCCTCAAATAGATTTCTATATCATGGGTTGAGGACCTGCCCTGGTTGCCGGTATAGTAGCCAGGATACTCGCTCTCAGTCCATCTGAGTAAATCTCTATATCATGGGTTGAGGACCTGCTCTGGTTGCCAGTATAGTAGCCAGGATACTCGCTCTATGTCCAGCTGAGTAGATCACTATATCATGGGTTGGGGACCTGCTCTGGTTGCCGGTATAGTAGCCAGGATACTCGCTCTCTGTCTAGCTGAGTAGATAACTATATCATGGGTTGAGGACCTGCTCTGGTTGCTGGTATAGTAGCCAGGATACTCACTCTATGTCCAGCTGAGTAGATAACTATATCATGGGTTGAGGACCTGCTCTGGTTGCTGGTATAGTAGCCAGGATACTCACTCTCTGTCCAGCTGAGTAGATAACTATATCATGGGTTGAGGACCTGCTCTGGTTGCCAGTATAGTAGCCAGGATACTCGCTCTCTGTCTAGCTGAGTAGATAACTATATCATGGGTTGAGGACCTGCTCTGGTTGCTGGTATAGTAGCCAGGATACTCGCTCTCTGTCCAGCTGAGTAGATAACTATATCATGGGTTGAGGACCTGCTCTGGTTGCTGGTATAGTAGCCAGGATACTCGCTCTCTGTCCAGCTGAGTAGATAACTATATCATGGGTTGAGGACCTGCTCTGGTTGCCAGTATAGTAGCCAGGATACTCGCTCTATGTCCAGCTGAGTAGATAACTATATCATGGGTTGAGGACCTGCTCTGGTTGCTGGTATAGTAGCCAGGATACTCGCTCTCTGTCGAGCTGAGTAGATAAGTATATCATGGGTTGAGGACCTGCTCTGGTTGCCCATACATTGCCGGATTACCCGCTCTCAGTCAAGTAGCCAGGATACTCGCTCTCTGTCCAGCTGAGTAAATCCCTATATCTTGGGTTGAGGACCTGCTCTGGTTGCCGGTATAGTAGCGGGGATACTCACTCTCAGTCCATCGGAGTAACTCTCCATATCATGGGTTGAGGACCTTCTCTGGTTGCCGGTATAGTAGCGGGGATACACGCTCTCAGTCCATCGGAGTAACTCTCCATATCATGGGTTGAGGACCTGAACTGGTTGCCGGTATAGTAGCCAGGATATTCGCTCTCAGTCCATCAGAGTAAATCTCTATATCATGGGTTGAGGACCTGAACTGGTTGCCAGTATAGTAGCCAGGATACTCGCTCTCAGTCCATCGGAGTAAATCTCTATATCATGGGTTGAGGACCTGAACTGGTTGCCAGTATAGTAGCCAGGATATTCGCTCTCAGTCCATCAGAGTAAATCTCTATATCATGGGTTGAGGACCTGATCTGGTTGCCGGTATAGTTGCCAGGATACTCGCTCTCAGTCCATCGGAGTAACTCTCTATATCACTGCTTTTTTTCAAGAGCGTTCTATAACTTTACGGTGGCACGTCTAATGACCTGGAGCTAATTAGCGTTGTTGCTGATCACTGAGGTCACCATGATGGCCAATCACAATGATCACAAGTGGGCTTGTATACAGAACTTCTCCAGCCTGCAGATGACACTGTACACAAGATATACAATGTTAGGAGCGTAGTAATAATAATAACAATAAAATGATCATAATAATATTAATATAACAATGCTAATACATTTTTAACAAGTTTGATTAAAACAGCGTGGATGATGATAATAATAATAATAATAATAATATAAAATGCTAATTATAATACATTATTTTAACAAGTTTAATTAAAAACTGTGTTGATAATAAAACTAATAATAACAACAACAAACTTTTCGAGTACCAGTGCAGATACTCGGCATTTTCACGAGAACTACCAGGGTTGCAGCGGTTGCAGCTGGGACCTGGCTCTGGCGCTCCACCACTGTCCTGAAATCATTGGTCTGTATTGTTTTAGAAAAACTGTCACATGACACTAAACAAAAATGTATCAGTACTTGTACTTGGAAAAATAGTGTCGGTGCATCACTTATATATATTTATAAAAACAAAATCATACAAATCCCGGGAGCTCCGTGTGCTCCTTACACATGACAGCCGCCTCCTAACATTGGAATTTTTCTCTGGTCTAGTCCTGGAGCTGGAAAGGTTTCTGTACTTGTACCGAGTACGGTACTTGGTATCGGTGCATCCCTAATAATAATCTAATATGTTTTATTAAACTCGGTGTTAATTAATAATAAATGTGTTAAGTAGTTTTAATAAATATTGTGTTAATAATAATAATAATTAAAAAAAGTTTTTTAACATGTTTTATTAAAAACTGTGTTCATTTCATTTAAAAAAATATGTAAAATATAATAAATAAAATAGCCAAATATGCATTTTTTCATATTTTTATCTGTTTCTCTGGGTGAAATAATAAACAAAAAAATAAAACTTGAGCATGGTATTTGCTTGTCAAAAGGTGCAGCTGCGATTGGCAGCGGAGCAGTGGATGCTTTAATAACTAGGCCAGGGTACTGTCACGGGGTAGCGGGTCACATGCTCCCGTATAACGAGAAGTTCCGGATACCCTCACTGGCTGTGGTGGGGGAAGGAGCTCCGGGGGAACACAGGGTAAGGAGAGTATAACGTGGTCGTGGCTTTTCAAAGACCCTGTAGACCCGCATGGGCAAGGTGACAGGGCCTCTTTAATGTATATTAAAACAATGATACTTTTGAAACTTTCATTTCCGTCCAATCAGTAAACTGTAAAAGGCCATAAAACAGACAAGTTTACGAGACGCAGCACACGTGATGTAACGCACCGCAGAAGAGAGGCAAAGCTTCCATATCAGCGAGGAATTTACAGGCAGCATAAACGACGGAAGACATAAACATCTCCAAAAGTTCTCCCGGAAAGTCTGCGCGCAGGAAATATCATCGAGCGAACGCTCCGCGCCGGGAGAGGAATATCAGGTCGTTAAAAAACACGCCGTAAAATTATCAGTCGAGATTGTGGCACTCGGGGGAAATTTACTAAACATAAAGCCAATAGCCGGCATTTTGGGTTTATCGCTGGGAACACATTTAATTAGGAGGAAGTCTGAAGGAGTCGGGGATGGCGTGGCAGCGATGGC
>NW_017306926.1:621954-634305 GCF_000935625.1 Nanorana parkeri | reverse complement strand
AAAAAAGTCTACGGCAACAAGTCTGCCAGACGGCCCCTGGAGATTGTCACCTTGTAGAAGATTCCGTCTGATTTCCTCTTTCATTCCTCCGCATCGCTCTCTTCACCTCCGCCGCGTCTCCTCTCCGTCTCCCCCCTTCACCCTTCTTCTGCGTAAAGCTGAATTCCAGGAAGATATAAAAAACACCTATGAACGCAGATCTGTCATCGTAATGCACCTTTAAATGTATTTTTCATACAAGTAGTCAGGGGCGTAACTAGAAATCACAGGGCCCCATAGCAAAATGTTGTATGGGGGCCCTGTGGTTTCTAGTTACGCCGCTTGCAGAGCCCACTTGATATCCCAAACAGCTCCCCTGGGAGTGACCCTGCAGAGCCCACCATAGACTCTCTCAGGTGGGCTGCACACCTCTTACCTGTCAGTCCCGATCCGCCTCCATGGTCGCTGGCAGGCCCCGCCTCCTCTGACGCCAGGCCCCGTCTCCTCTTCTGACACCGGGCCCCGCCTCCTCTTTCATCGTCGGGCCCGCCTCCTCCTCTGCTTCTGACGCCGGGTCCAGCCTTCCTCCTCCTCCGTCTGCCTCAAGTCCACCCAGTGACCAGGAGGCCCCGCCCACACCATGCCCACTTACTGGTGGGACCTGCCCTAAAACCCAACTCTGGTTATGTGGGTACCACCCACTCGCAGCCCCTGATCACCGTAATGCATGTCTTCAAATGAGGGTGACACTGTGATCCCGGGATATCGCCCAGGACACAGCATCATCAGGTCCAACATACAGGACCGTCCTGGCAAATCCAGAGCATTTGGCATCTCTGCATATAACATACTTACCAAAATTTCAGTTCTGGATCCCAGGGCACATTTAGCCCCATCCACAGTCTGCCTCAAGTCCACCCAGTGACCAGGAGGTCCCGCCCACACCATGCCCACTTACTGGTGTGACCTGCCCTAAAACCCAACTCTGGTTATGTGGGTACCACCCACTCGCAGCCCCTGACCACCGTAATGCATGTCTTCAAATGAGGGTGACACTGTGATTCCGGGACACAGCATCATCAAGTCCAACATACAGGACCGTCCTGGCAAACCCGGAGCACTTGGCACCAATGCATGAAGAACGCTCATAGATGGAAAAAATGGCTTCCCACTAGGGATGCACCGATACCGATACTAGTATCGGTGCCGATACCGAGTATTTGGGTGAGTATTCATACTCGCCCCAAATGCTCCGAGACCTAGCACGAGTCCTTCCTGTATCAGGAAGCCGGGCAGCGCATCATTACACGCTGCCCGGTTTCCTGATTGGCCAGGAAATGGCTCCATGCTCTCTCGTCACTTGTGATGAGAGAGCATGGAGCCGACTTCCCGGCCAATCAGGAAGCTGGGTAGCGTGCAATGACGCGCTGCCCGGCTTCCCGATTGGTCAGGAAGCTAGCAAATCCGGAAGCCGGGCGCCGTGTAATGACGCAGCGCCCGGCATTCTGATTTGCCGGGGAGCCGGCGTCATGCTCGCTCGTCATCTCATGAATCATAATATTAAGAAAGTGACCTTAAAGCATTCGTTTGTATTGCTTTAGAAAAAATGTGACCTGTCCCTTTAAGAAAAAGTATCGGTAATTGGTATCTGCGAGTACTTGATCAAAAGTATCGTTACTCCTACTCGGTCTTAAAAAAGTGGTATCGGTGCATCCCTACTTCCCACTATAAGAAAAGTCTTTCCAGATGGGCCGCAGCCATTCCAAAGGCTTGTACATAGATTGCACTTCCTCATGAACATTCCTGGAAAGACGGCCTGGCACAGCCAGCGACAAAACTCCTTACTTAAGACTTCCTGTCACAGTCAGCGACTCCTTCGCTCCGGCCACTTATACTCCTGATACTCCGGAGCTGTGTTTCGGAAGCACAATATTTGGTCTGTGCAATAGGAATTATTCACAGGCTGTTGCAAAGTGATTTTAATACATTGACTTTTTTTTTTTCTTTCTGCCCGGCCTAGATCAATGGAGCAGCAAATAGGAAAAAAGGAGATTCTTCTCTGTAAATAGCAGCGCGCAGCCATGCAGCAAATAGACTGCAGATCCCAAAAGGAGTCTTTTGCATTCTTAGCAGTTCTGAGCAGCCGACGGTAATCAGCCAGCTAATTATATTTAATTATCTGTTGTATCAAAATAATAAATAACACCGGAAGCCAAGACACTATTTGCAGAGGATCGCAATCCTGATGTAAACAAAGCCGCGGTGAAACGAGGAGCGCTGATTGAATTCTACGCTCCCGGTAACGGAACTCCAGCGGGGGGGGGGGCAAAATCATCGGAAAAGGAACCTGTGTCCAGTCCAGGAAGTAAATGGTGATGATGCCTGAACAAAGATGGCTCCATCCTTCTGGATAGAAAAGCAGATGAAGGCATTGTCAGGTGAAGTATACTGTGATCTCTATGAGAGGTAATACATACCTGGAACTATTACACTGGCACATTACTCGGCATGCTGCACTAACCATGAAGAAATGTATTTGATGCTAGCTGTAATTCCCTGATATACAAATGACCACTAGAGGGAGTGTTTACAAGTCTGAAAATATGAAACAGCAAGTACGTAGTAATGTGACGGTCGTATAAAAACCAACATTCAATTACATATGACAATAATAATGAAAATATAATACACGTTCCCTTTAATTTTCCACCTTGGCAGTAAAAAGTTGAATGGCGCCGGGCACTTTGCACCCTTCAGATTATCATCCGTGTGGCCGTTCCCGGAGACGATCTTCTGTCATTCAATAACATTAATAAGGATACGGCGAGACTTCCCAAGAACCTCCCTTTGTCTTACCTGATACATATCTGAACTCTTTGATGTTGAAGGATAAATCCCGGAAGCGGGCTCAGTGTAAGTGAAGGTAATGGTGAGGTCAGGCCTCTTATCATTGCATTACGCTGGGACAGTCTCTGTAGGACACCCCGTGCTATTGCTCGGGGCAAAAACGACAGCTGCTGCCGGCAAAATAGGCAATTGCCCGGGGCAAATTAAACAGCTACTTAAAATCTCATCTGAGGTCGATTTAAAAGCGAAGAAACCCTTCAGTCATCAAGTCATTTTTTTTTTTTTTTCAAGTCCTGATGCAAATACATTTTAGAATTCCAGTTTGTCCAAATGCTGCGTATCTGCAGGTTGGAGGAGACCGGAGAGGAGAGACCCAATGGGCCAGGAGGTCTCTTCTCACCAAGAGCAGGTGCTGATAACAATTCTACACTCAATTGGTAGCTCCTGCATACCCCCCCCCACCGGGAGACCAATGACCTATGTAACTATGTAACTATGACCTCCTGCTGGAATTGGCATTACTGGAAGATTGGTTGAAGCAGTAGAAGCGGCAGTTCAACATTGTAAAATAATGCACTTAGGTAAAAAGTCTTCTGACTGGGGGTGCTCATTTCAGATGATTGTAAAATGAGTAGTGTGACCAGGCACTGGGGAAAGCAGGAGGAAGGAGGTCCTGATTCCTCTATATAGATCTTTAGTTATGACTAGAGGGATCTCCAGCAGGAGGAAGGAGGTCCTGATCTCTCCATATAGATCTTTATTATCACTTGAGGGGTCACCAGCAGGAGGAAGGAGGTCCTGATCTCTCCATATAGATCTTTATTGTCACTTGAGGGGTCCCCAGCAGGAGGAAGGAGGTCCTGATCCCTCTATATAGATCTCTATTATGACTTGAGGGGTCCCCAGCAGGAGGAAAGGGGTCCTGATCCCTCTGACTGAGTACAGAAAACGAAGGCGGCTAATTTGGAGATGGGAATTGAGACATCGCATGTTGTACACTGATGCAGTTTTCTGAAGCTCCTGAAATTTGCTCCCAGGAAGAGAAAATAAATACATTTTTGCTAAAATCAACATTAAAGATGGAATTTGGAGACACGGGGAAACTTAGTAACGGAGCTCGGATGAATGTTTAATTTCAACCTTCCTCAGAAGGATATAATTCCATATTATTCACGTTTAGAACATGAATGGATGCGCGCGGTATATTCCAGATGTATTCATCATTACTGAGTTATTAAAATCTCCCTGATTGATGATGTTTTGCTAATGTTATATGGGGATTTTATGTGAAGCCGGCAATGTAATTGATTGTGTTTGCTATCATATGCAGTATGGGAATATTATCCATACCCATCATTATATTCATTTTTCACATGATGTTATGGCGGAGGTGATGAAGAGTTGGCGGAGAGCTAAGTGCACTTGCAGATTTTATTTGCGTTAGGAAAGTACCGAGGTGGAAATATAACTTTGTAAACCTTTAAAGTGTTTCAAAGGCAACTTGTTTCGTTTTCATTTTGGATACAGTAGAGAAGAGTTTATAAAAGTGCTGGGGAGAGGAATCACCAGCACTCAGTAGAATAATCCAACATGTCCATTTATTGGACATAGACGTCACACAATCACAAGAGCCAACGTTTCGAGACCACGCAGGGTCTCTTCATCAGGGCATGAAGAGACCCTGCGTGATCTCGAAACGTTGGCTCTTGTGATTATGTGACTTCTATGTCCAGTGACTTCTACTGAGTGCTGGTGATTCCTCTTCCCACATTGTGTCTGCACGGTGCCGTGTTCATCACTACAAGCACCATTGTCTACATAGGCCTTGATTGCTGCAAGGTGTGCGGAGGATTTCCCCTTCTATCCAATTTAGAAAAGTGCTGACACCTTGATATTAAAGGAGAACTATGGGGTTAAGTCTTTTTCCCCCCCCCCCCCCTCATAGTTCTCCTTTAAGGGCAACGTGACTGTGTCTTTCCAAAGGGCCCAACCCACCCCAGTGCTGCGCGATGACGTCCCGTCAGGGTGTCACCTGGTACCTGCTCTGGGTGACACCCGGCCTCGGGACGCCCCTGCTGAGGGCCCCTGAGAGGAGAACTGGGGGAGGGTGCTGTGATATTTTCAAGAAGCTATGTAAAGAACCCTGCCAGCCCTTCCCACCAGCCATGGCATGCCCGCACTGCTCAGAGAAGCACGGGCACCCAGTGATGACATCACTGGGACCCGGCGGCATACCTCATCCCGCTGGGTGAACATCCCCTACTCTCTCTGCCGGCGTCCATCAGCAAGATGGCCGCCGACAGGTATCAAAAAGATGACAGCGCATGCGCGATGACGTCCCGTCAGGGTGTCACCTGGTATCTGCTCTGGGTGACACCCGGCCTCGGGACGTCCCTGCTGAGGGCCCCTGAGAGGAGAACTGGGGGAGGGGGCTGTGATATTTTCAAGAAGCTATGTAAAGAGCCCTGCCAGCCCTTCCCACCAGCCACGGCATGCCCGCACTGCTCAGAGAAGCACGGGCACCCAGTGATGACATCACTGGGACCCGGCGGCATACCTCATCCCGCTGGGTGAACATCCCCTACTCTCTCTGCCGGCGTCCATCAGCAAGATGGCCGCCGTCAGGTATCAAAAAGATGACAGCGCATGCGCGATGACGTCCCGTCGGGGTGTCACCTGGTACCTGCTCGGGGTGACACCCGGCCTCGGGACGTCCCTGCTGAGGGCCCCTGAGAGGAGAACTGGGGGAGGGGGCTGTGATATTTTCAAGAAGCTATGTAAAGAGCCCTGCCAGCCCTTCCCACCAGCCACGGCATGCCCGCACTGCTCAGAGAAGCACGGGCACCCAGTGATGACATCACTGGGACCCGGCGGCATACCTCATCCCGCTGGGTGAACATCCCCTACTCTCTCTGCCGGCGTCCATCAGCAAGATGGCCGCCGTCAGGTATCAAAAAGATGACAGCGCATGCGCGATGACGTCCCGTCGGGGTGTCACCTGGTACCTGCTCGGGGTGACACCCGGCCTCGGGACGTCCCTGCTGAGGGCCCCTGAGAGGAGAACTGGGGGAGGGGGCTGTGATATTTTCAAGAAGCTATGTAAAGAGCCCTGCCAGCCCTTCCCACCAGCCACGGCATGCCCGCACTGCTCAGAGAAGCACGGGCACCCAGTGATGACATCACTGGGACCCGGCGGCATACCTCATCCCGCTGGGTGAACATCCCCTACTCTCTCTGCCGGCGTCCATCAGCAAGATGGCCGCCGTCAGGTATCAAAAAGATGACAGCGCATGCGCGATGACGTCCCGTCGGGGTGTCACCTGGTACCTGCTCGGGGTGACACCCGGCCTCGGGACGTCCCTGCTGAGGGCCCCTGAGAGGAGAACTGGGGGAGGGGGCTGTGATATTTTCAAGAAGCTATGTAAAGAGCCCTGCCAGCCCTTCCCACCAGCCACGGCATGCCCGCACTGCTCAGAGAAGCACGGGCACCCAGTGATGACATCACTGGGACCCGGCGGCATACCTCATCCCGCTGGGTGAACATCCCCTACTCTCTCTGCCGGCGTCCATCAGCAAGATGGCCGCCGTCAGGTATCAAAAAGATGACAGCGCATGCGCGATGACGTCCCGTCGGGGTGTCACCTGGTACCTGCTCGGGGTGACACCCGGCCTCGGGACGTCCCTGCTGAGGGCCCCTGAGAGGAGAACTGGGGGAGGGGGCTGTGATATTTTCAAGAAGCTATGTAAAGAGCCCTGCCAGCCCTTCCCACCAGCCACGGCATGCCCGCACTGCTCAGAGAAGCACGGGCACCCAGTGATGACATCACTGGGACCCGGCGGCATACCTCATCCCGCTGGGTGAACATCCCCTACTCTCTCTGCCGGCGTCCATCAGCAAGATGGCCGCCGTCAGGTATCAAAAAGATGACAGCGCATGCGCGATGACGTCCCGTCGGGGTGTCACCTGGTACCTGCTCGGGGTGACACCCGGCCTCGGGACGTCCCTGCTGAGGGCCCCTGAGAGGAGAACTGGGGGAGGGGGCTGTGATATTTTCAAGAAGCTATGTAAAGAGCCCTGCCAGCCCTTCCCACCAGCCACGGCATGCCCGCACTGCTCAGAGAAGCACGGGCACCCAGTGATGACATCACTGGGACCCGGCGGCATACCTCATCCCGCTGGGTGAACATCCCCTACTCTCTCTGCCGGCGTCCATCAGCAAGATGGCCGCCGTCAGGTATCAAAAAGATGACAGCGCATGCGCGATGACGTCCCGTCGGGGTGTCACCTGGTACCTGCTCGGGGTGACACCCGGCCTCGGGACGTCCCTGCTGAGGGCCCCTGAGAGGAGAACTGGGGGAGGGGGCTGTGATATTTTCAAGAAGCTATGTAAAGAGCCCTGCCAGCCCTTCCCACCAGCCACGGCATGCCCGCACTGCTCAGAGAAGCACGGGCACCCAGTGATGACATCACTGGGACCCGGCGGCATACCTCATCCCGCTGGGTGAACATCCCCTACTCTCTCTGCCGGCGTCCATCAGCAAGATGGCCGCCGTCAGGTATCAAAAAGATGACAGCGCATGCGCGATGACGTCCCGTCGGGGTGTCACCTGGTACCTGCTCGGGGTGACACCCGGCCTCGGGACGTCCCTGCTGAGGGCCCCTGAGAGGAGAACTGGGGGAGGGGGCTGTGATATTTTCAAGAAGCTATGTAAAGAGCCCTGCCAGCCCTTCCCACCAGCCACGGCATGCCCGCACTGCTCAGAGAAGCACGGGCACCCAGTGATGACATCACTGGGACCCGGCGGCATACCTCATCCCGCTGGGTGAACATCCCCTACTCTCTCTGCCGGCGTCCATCAGCAAGATGGCCGCCGTCAGGTATCAAAAAGATGACAGCGCATGCGCGATGACGTCCCGTCGGGGTGTCACCTGGTACCTGCTCGGGGTGACACCCGGCCTCGGGACGTCCCTGCTGAGGGCCCCTGAGAGGAGAACTGGGGGAGGGGGCTGTGATATTTTCAAGAAGCTATGTAAAGAGCCCTGCCAGCCCTTCCCACCAGCCACGGCATGCCCGCACTGCTCAGAGAAGCACGGGCACCCAGTGATGACATCACTGGGACCCGGCGGCATACCTCATCCCGCTGGGTGAACATCCCCTACTCTCTCTGCCGGCGTCCATCAGCAAGATGGCCGCCGTCAGGTATCAAAAAGATGACAGCGCATGCGCGATGACGTCCCGTCGGGGTGTCACCTGGTACCTGCTCGGGGTGACACCCGGCCTCGGGACGTCCCTGCTGAGGGCCCCTGAGAGGAGAACTGGGGGAGGGTGCTGTGATATTTTCAAGAAGCTATGTAAAGAACCCTGCCAGCCCTTCCCACCAGCCATGGCATGCCCGCACTGCTCAGAGAAGCACGGGCACCCAGTGATGACATCACTGGGGCTAAGGTATGGTATGTAATGATAACATGTATTCAAAAATGTCATTAGCATGTTGATGAGGGGGGAGGGGAGGAAGGCACAAGATAAGCATTACATTCAGTTTATTAGTACAGGTCCTTCTAAGATTACCCAGAATTCTCAGTCTGATTTAGCAGCAGCTTTTGTGTTTTTGGAGACGTCTACAAGACTCCGGGGTCATGGGGGGATTGCTATGTGAGCACACGGTGGAGAAGGTTCGAGAAGCGCTCTGATCTCAGCCAGCCTCGTGAACCTTCCCGCAGCGAGGGGGGCGCGAGGAGAATAGAAGAAACAAATTCACGAATGACGTGATTACAATGACCTCCATTTAAATTCTTTTACAAAAATGACAAAGACTTCAAAACACATCACAGGCCCATTGTTGCCGCGTCTCCAACCAGCCGGCGCACTTCTAAAGCCGTGACCAGCCCAGGAAAATCTATTAATTTCAGAATCTTTTCTCTTCTTTTATTTTTATTTTTTTCTTATTTTTAATCTTGGAATCAATTTTCTTTCTCGCCGCAGAGGCCGAGAACACAAATATTCAATTTTTACACCAAAGTTCTCCATTGAAATTTAATAAAGGTAATATATATACTTTTCAGGGCTTCTTTTTTTTTTTTTTTAAAGTAAATTGAAAGGATTGTAATTACAGCAGACCCATCGAAAAGCCATAAAGAAAGTCCAAGGCAAGTTTCATGCATTGTCTGAGAGCGAAGGCAAAATTTGTTTTGAAATATTGATTTTCTTCTGCCTCCTTTTGTTTGTCCTCTTAAGAAAATAGTTTGTTATGGTGTTATACGAAATGAAATTAATTGGCTGGAGTCATGTGATATCAAGCTTCTGAACTGTGAAAAAAATAGATTTAAAGGGACAGAACCACCAAGAATAAGAGTAAGGCGTGCAGGTCCAACCCAATACAGCCAACCGAGGCTCGGCCTTGGGGCAGCAGGGAGTAGAGGGGCAGCAAGGGTGTGGATTTCTTATCTCCCGACGCCCGGGACATGCAGTTCTGGGCGCCGGGTGGGTAGTTGTTTTCTACATTTATCCCTGCTTGGGGCAAGCAGGGCTAAATGTAGAGCGGGGAAGCCACCGCTTGTTTTGTACAAGTGATCTTGGCAATGTCGCCGAGATCACTTGTATGCAGCCTGCATACAGGGGGGCGCAATGCGGAACCTGTTATTGGGGCAGCAGAGAGAGTAAATCCGGCCCTGAATAGCATGATATGAATGTTGAATTAGAACTGTTGCCAACAAGTTTCATTGGCGAGCCAGCCACTGACAGCAATGATTTTATAAAATGGCGGTGCAAGCTTTTCCTGGCCTTGGGTAGATGAAACAATGGGATTGGGGAATATAAACATGTATGAGGCAAGCGCCAATATAAATATTTATGTATTTCTTATATAAATGTAATTATTGATGGCCTTTTATTAAAAGAGGGGGATCTACTTTAATGCTGTTCAGGTTGCCAGCAAGTTTTAGGAAGGTACAAAGTTCTTTATGTCCTCCACAAAATGAACAGGCAAGTACCCTCAAGTTGCATCACAGGAGGAGCAAGGAAGCAAGATATTGGCAGGAGCACAATAATCTGGCAAATAGGAAGTGCAAAGGTGTGGCTTAAATAGGAAGTTCAAGGGAGGAGCAAGGAGGTCAGAGTTCAGCAGAAACTCGGTTTACCTGAGGATTACGTAGGAGACCAGGCAAGGTTTTAAGGTGGCTCAGCAGGTAGAACCACTGCCAGCTACAGCAGAGGCCCTGGGTTCAGATCCGGTACCCGACAAGATGTTGAGCTGACCTGGGGACTATGTACCATGTGTTTTGGTCCTGCTAAAAAAGCTGCACCCATTTTGGTCTGCTAGACCTATGACACAATACTGCAACATATCATTGACACGTGGCGAATCGCTCCGCATCAAAATATAGGCCATCCTCGTTCATTCATCTGCTCCAGAGTGTGCACCCCAGCGCTATGGAGTCAACCGTTGGCCCCGTCCATGCAGCTTTTGTTCTTCAAAATGAATGAGATACATCAAATGGAGGACTTGACATCTCTGATACATTACACTGAGGAAAGATTTGGAAACACATAGAGGCCCCGACTTTACTTTACAGTATATATCCATATCTCTATATCATGGCATCCGCCCCCCCTCCTCAACCTTGAACCCAATGAGGTGCGCTTGGGCTAGTTTTTTGGGGTGGTAGCTCTAGTAGTCTGCCTCACTCTTATGGTCTATGGCTTCCTAGATGTTACAGTGAGCTGTTCCTGTCCTTGCTCCCAACTGCCCCCCCCCTCTGTCTTCATCTGTTCACCATCTTTCATCCATTTTCATGGCTCTTTTCTTCCTTTTTTCAACTTAGTGGATAAATGTATATTCCCCAAGATAATCCAGCCCCAGAGGGGGGAGGGGGAGCGTTGAGCACTTTATACCTTCTTTCTACTGCTTTTTCTTTTCACAAGGTTGAACAACTTTAACAGAGAGTTTATCTTAGTGGTGGCTTAACCTATTGCGGAGGTATATTATTACGGTGTCACAGCTGATTGTAATGTTTTATTGTGTACAACATGTAACATCTCGCCTTACTCCAGTCTTTGTGCTTTTGTATTACTGTGTAACGTGTGTGTTCAAGAATATAAGATGAAAAAATAAATAAATCCATTGTTATGTAGTTCCCCTTATGAGGATCACTAAAAGGGGCTGGCTTTATTTGTTCCCCTTGGTACCCCATGTTAGACCTATGTGCACTGAACCGGTTCCAGAGAAACATTTCAATAATAAGTCTGTGAAGGTTCTCATTCATCCAGCTCAGGGCATATCTGTAAAACATAAGTCAAGGCAACTGGACTTGCTGTATTGTTCTTGAAGACGTTTCACTGGACATCCGACCAGCTTTCTCTGGGAATAAATATGGTGAATGTCGCTCCAATCCACATAATATGTTAGTCACAACCAGGTGTTGATTGCATTTGCATAATTGGAGTCTAGGAGGTGTTATTAACCTGCCCAGAGGAGGTGTTAAAACAGCATTGTATGCCGCAGACAATAGATGTCTCACCCCACCCCACCCCACCCCCCCTCTATTCAAGCTTGGCTTCTCCATTGTTACATACATGGTCTCTTTCACACCTCTTTGAGCCAGTCCTCCTCCCTGTCTAGGATGCGTACTTGACTGTCTTCAGAGGAGTGACCTCTTTCCTTTAGATGTAGGTACACTGCTGAATCCTGACCGGAGGGTTTGGCTCTTCTATGCTGTGCCATACGCTGGTGTAGCTGCTGTTTTGTTTCACTGACATACCATTCTGAGTAGACATGTGCGATTCATTTTGTTCCGAATCAAAATTCAGACGAAATTTTCGGAAATTTGTAGATTCGGAGGAGCATCTGAATTTCCCAAATATTACATATCCGAAAAGCATTCGAATCCGAAATTTCGAATTTGGAACAAATTTTCGCCCAAA
The DNA here is from genome assembly GCF_000935625.1 of Nanorana parkeri. NCBI lineage: Eukaryota > Metazoa > Chordata > Amphibia > Anura > Dicroglossidae > Nanorana > Nanorana parkeri. The sequence goes on along the minus strand of NW_017306926.1, from coordinate 622,558 downwards.
TTCTGTGCGTGCGCTGTTAACACGGATAAAAATAAATTAAAGGAGAACTATGGGGTTTTAATAGTAAAGACAAGAGCACAGCAACCAGAAATGACAAATGTCACAATTCTGCTACCCCACCTCAAGTTGAATTTTTTTACAATTCGTCCGAATTCCGAATCCGACACGAGTTCCGAATTAGATCCGAATCCGATTCCCGAAACGAAACACATATAGGATCCGAATTCCAAAAACGAAATCCGAAAAACATTTTTTAGCCGCTGCACATGTCTAATTCTGAGCACTCCTCACTGCTGGTTGGATGGCCAGTGAAACATCTTCAAGAAAAATACAGCAAGTCCAGAAGCCTTGACTTATTTTTTACAGTTTCAATAATAACTTATTCACCGAAGTCAGACACCTGCTTCCTATTTCTTTTTCCCCGCTAGAGATTTCTTGTCCTCGCTCTCGGGTCTTCAGGTTGGCACGTCCTTGAGATCCAGACCGGACAAGCCAAAAATGTCGCTTCCAATGGACTCAACTCACAAAGCTAACCCACAAGGTTGGACTTGATGGACGTATGTCTTTATTCAACCCCAAATACTATGTAACTATGTAACAAGGA
>NW_017306926.1:615921-621928 GCF_000935625.1 Nanorana parkeri | reverse complement strand
GTAAAAATGGCAGTCACATGATTAAATTAAAGATCCTTATCCTTGAGCCAAGTCTTTGGCAGACGTTCCCAATGCCGCCATTCACGATGAGGGACAAAGGACTTGGTTTCTTTTAAACATTTTGAAAGCGGAAAGTTTCCCAGCGTCGGTTATCGGGTTAAATCCTTATTGAACTTTCAGAAATAGGCCTTCGTCACACCATCATTGTCGCCCTCCGGCGCGACGGCGTTTTATTAACTCATTAACAATAAATCCCGCGTCACCGAGGAGCGGATCAGATGAGAGGTTTGGAATCAGACACTACATCACTCCTTTATTGTGGAGATAACTTTCAGCAAATACATAAGTGTTTCTTCCACCTCGCCTGACCCCGCATGAAACATGTCTCCGGCACGCCAGGCGCTATTCACCTCCAAGATTCAACTCCACTTAGCGAGATTTAGGAGCTTACCCGATAGCCGCGTTCAATTTAACAACTTTACTGCAACTTTCAATGCCTCTTTCTTCACATTTCGAGATAAGTTTACTCTCCTTTCACGAGGCTCTCCTAAGACTTAAGCCCAGAGCCGTCGGGGAAGAACACGCAATCAGACCGGTTAGCTTTATCGGAGACGTGGGCTCGTCACCTGACAAAGGCGAAATAAAGATTAGGCCTCCTCGTTGAGGTTTTAGTAAGTACGGAGTGTTCCCATAAAATTAAACATATATCATTTCCTGAGCCGGAGATCAGATAGAGCTTAAAAATATATATAAGCAATAAGTGAAGAAAAGCATTGGCTGGCCGTGGCTTAGTCTGCTCCACGGAGGATGGGAATGAGTTACAATGAAGCAATTCATCGTGGAAGAGGATTGGTGATGGATACAAAGTCTGTTCTCTCTTAGGTCACCTGTGGCTGCTCTCCTCATTCAATAAAAGTATAATCAAGAAGGAATGGGCAAAACGTGCAGGGCAATATAGATAACCTCCCCCCCCCCATACAAAGATCAATTAAACAGATCATCAAATTTGGGGCTGGTATCATACACCACACAGGACTGGACACCTTTAAAGGCCCAATGTTAATTGTTCAATCAATAAGAATGTCAATTCTTCAGAGATGAGTGAAATTTAGAGTTTTAATGTGTCTAGAATTGCCAATGTTTCCGTAAAGACCCCACTCATCCGTACTCACAACTCATCGCACATCGCAACCAACCGGAATTTATTCTGCACCCCTCCACACACACACACACACACACTACTCTCCTCTTCCTCCTGGTAGTCATCCTCTCATCCTCTTCCTACACATGCAATGATTATTTTTTTAATACTTAAAGTCTTTTCAGTTGGTCACATGACCTCAGAGTGTCCTCTCCTTTACCTGTTCCCCAGCAGTGGGTGACCCTCAGTGATTCAGAGAGCAGAGGGGGGAGCAGGCTAAGCCGACCTTGTTGAGACGCAGTTGTGATCTGACCTGCTAAATCCGTGCAGGAGAGGAAGGGGAGCTGAGCTGCTGAGTTACTCCTGGAAGGGGGGCAGCTGAGCTGCTGAGTCACTGCTGGGAGGAGTGAGCAAGGGGAGCCAAGCTGCCGATGCAGTGCTAGGAGGGGGAGGAGATGGAGCTGAGCCGCTGTGTCACTGCTGGGAGGTGTAAGCAGGGAGAGCTGAGCTGCTGAGTCACTGTTGGGAGAGGGGGGTGAGTAAAAAGTGTTGAGCTGCTGAGTCACTGCTGGAAAGAATGAGCTGAGCTACTGAGTCATTGTTGCGAGAGGTGAGTAAGGGGAGGTGAGCTGCTGATTTGCTGATGGGAAAGAGGAGAGCATGGGGAGCTGAGCTGCTGAGTCACTGCTGGGAGAGGGGGGAGCGTAGGGAGCTGAACCGTTGAATCACTGCTGGGAGGGGGGAGTAGAAGGAGTAGAGCTCCTGAGTCACTGCTGGAAAGAATGAGCGGAGCAGCTGAGTCATTGTTGGGAGGGGTAAGCAGGGGGCGGTAAGCTGCTGATTTACTCCTAGGAAAGAGAGCATTGGGAGCTGAACCATTGAATCACAGCCGGGAGGGGGGAGCAGAAGGAGTTGAGCTGCTGAGTCACTGTTGGGAGGGGGGACAGGAGGAGCTAAGCTGCTGATTTACTCCTAGGAAAGAGGAGTGCATGGGGAGCTGAACCATTGAATCACTGCTGGGAGGGGGGAGTAGAAGGAGTAGAGCTCCTGAGTCACTGCTGGAAAGAATGAGCTGAGCAGCTGAGTCGTTGTTGGGAGGGGTAAGCAGGGGGCGGTAAGCTGCTGATTTACTCCTAGGAAAGAGAGCATTGGGAGCTGAACCATTGAATCACTGCTGGGAGGGGGAGTAGAAGAAGTTGAGCTGCTGAGTCACTGTTGGGAGGGGGGGGACAGGGGGATCTGAGCTGCTGAAGGTGTCAAATGTTTTTGCTGTAAACCTTCAGGATGAATTACTTCACAACTCCTTCAGCTGCAAGGGCTAGTGAGGGTTTGTTTTAAAGATTATTTACTGCTTGTTAAAATGTCAAATGAGTAAAGCAGCCAGAGGCAGACGGTTACAGAAGTGGTGGCAGCGCAGAGATTGAGAACATTTTACAACGTCACAGCGCTCATTGTACATTTTGTGTCTTTTTATTTTTCTCCCCGGTTAAAGTTTACGATCACAGAATTTAATTTCGCTGACCTGATGTCTCTTTCTGCTCTCGATGCCGCTGTGCCGCTCCCATGATATATAACCCAGGAAGCGAGCACGAGTTCGGAGTAACAAGTAGCCTGAGCAGCAAAACACACACAGGTCCCCTCCAGTGATAGAGGATCCCTCCATTATGTTTATGATATAATGGAGGATTTTTTTTTTTCCGCCCCCGACATATCGTAATTGGCATTCATTCAAACAATTTGTTTCTAAGATCTTATTTTTGGTTCTGGCATTTTAAACCCACTTGAAAGTCATTTTTTCAATTATTTCGCCTGCACTTTGGAGTTTATCGATTATGTGTCCGAGGCGCGGCGTAATTACGTTATCTGTCTCGGGGGCTGTAATTTGCTTTTAATGTATGTTGGTAACGGTGTCATTTGTATCCAGCGTCATAATTCATCTTTAAACCTTAACCGTGAAAGAACACGTTTTCATGAAGTGCAATTACATCACTCAGCGGCGGCGTTAGGAGGGGAAAGAAATGAAGGCTGTCGCGCTGGGAGGGAGGATTCCGTATTGTAATTGTTTGCGAGGAGTGATTGCAGGCATCTGCGAGAGTTCATTAGACTGTCTTCGTGCCGTCTCGTCTAGCTCGGCTCTCGCCCCCTTCCATTTGTACGCCGCTGCCATAATATAATTTCGGATGACAGCGGAGCATTGTTAGAAGCTGACATTATAGAGGGAGAAACAAACATCTGAATAAAACAAACATTAAGTAAGATAAGAGGCGGCAATCAAACAGTACGCTGAAACGGAGAAGATTTGTAGCGAAGCACTTCTGCAGCTCTCACAAGTAGCAATGTCAGTGATTAAAGTGGAACTGAAGTCTCAGATTTGTTACCCAAATTACATCTGTGGAGACCACTTGAGCAGGAGACAATGAGTGATTGCTGGAAAACAGGTCTGCTTGACGGGGGCTTGTGATTTAAATCAGGGCCGTCTTTAATATTGATTGGACCCTGGACAAACATTTTCATGGCCCCTGTCCCCCCCACCCACCATAACGCGCCCCCTACCCTCTCGACCCCAAAATTTAAATCTCCACCCAGGGCCGGATTAACTCTCCATGGAGAATGGCAGACCTGCAGGCTGCATACAATGTCGCCAAGATCACTTGTACAAAACAAGCGGCGGCTTCCCATGCTGTACATTTAGCTCTGCTTGCCCAAAGCCGGGCTAAATGTAGAAAACAACTACCCGCCTGGGTATTGGGAGATAGGAATTCCACACCCCTGCTGCCCCTCTACTCCCTGCTGCACCGAGGCCGGGCCTTGGTTGGCCTTGTGGGAAATCCGGCACTGTCTCCACCCCAACATCTAAAAAAAAAAAAGAGCAGAGTGGATAGGGGGAGACGTCAGAGGGAGATGTGACGCCACGTAAGACGTCACACAGTCACGCTATGCAGTGAACTCCGTGCGTTACACACTCTTGGCCCCTGAAGTTCGTGCCTTACACATTCTTGGCCCCTGAAGTCCGTGCCTTACGCATTCCGGGCCCCTGAAGTCCGTGCGTTACACACTCTTGGCCCCTGAAGTCCGTGCGTTACACACTCTTGGCCCCTGAAGTCCGTGCGTTACACACTCTGGGCCCCTATTCTACTCCCTGCTGCACCGAGGCCGGGCCTTGGTTGGCCTTGTGGGAAATCCGGCACTGTCTCCACCCCAACATCAAAAAAAAAAAAGAGCAGAGTGGATAGGGGGAGACGTCAGAGGGAGATGTGACGCCACGTAAGACGTCACACAGTCACGCTATGCAGTGAACTCCGTGCGTTACACACTCTTGGCCCCTGAAGTTCGTGCCTTACACATTCTTGGCCCCTGAAGTCCGTGCCTTACGCATTCCGGGCCCCTGAAGTCCGTGCGTTACACACTCTTGGCCCCTGAAGTCCGTGCGTTACACACTCTTGGCCCCTGAAGTCCGTGCGTTACACACTCTGGGCCCCTAAAATCCATGCGTTACACACTCTTGGCTGAGCGTGGGGACTAACCAGGGCTGTGCTGCGTCTCAGGGGGATGTGTGGGGTCTCACCAGGGCTACATGCGGTCTCACCATGGCTGTGTGGGTGGGTGCAGGTGGCGGGAAAAGATGTCCGCCTTGAAGTCCCCAGCAGGCTGCCACGGGGTCCCCAGCAAGTGCTGACCTTCCGGCAGTCGCTTGTGTCTAAAGATTTAAAGTGCCGTTTCAGGGCATTTGGTCCAGTATCTTTATATTGATACTGGCACCGGTATCGGTGCATCTCTAATTCACAGTATTATATGATTATGAAGTTCTCCACTTGACTGTCAGGCTGATCCTCTCCAGACGTGACCTCTTCTACCCTCCAAGTGTCTTTCATTGCCTGATTCAGTGCCTCTCTCTAAATACTCCCTGAAAGCATTGGAGACAACGCTGCATTTAGACATTGTAATATCTGCTTTCCAGTTATTCTGAGCACATACTTCAAATCTCAGCCGCCAGATGACAAGAGAAGAAAAGAATGACAGACTTCTTTTACAAAAAAAAAAAACAGGATTTTTATATTTCAGGCAATCCAGAGCTGCCTGGAATAATACTGATTTTGAACTCTCTCTCCCAGCAGCACGGCCCGGAGGGATAATGCCATAGTAAGAATGTGGAGGTTTTTTTTAATGATTCCCTAAAGTAATTGCAACAGCTACAGAAAGAGTTCTCTATATCTAAACAAAGGTAGATGGAGAAAAGAACACCCATAAGACACTATCACAGGGGTAGGCAACCTTGGCACTCCAGCTGTGGTGAAGCTGCAAGTCCCATCATGGTTCTGCCTCCAGGTGTCATGCCTGTCATGCAATGCCTCATGGGACTTGTAGTTCCACAACAGCTGCAGTACAAAAGTAGTAATAAACTCTCTAATATTTTTTTTTCAATAATGAATCCAGATCAAATAAATAAATATGCATTGCCCCGCAAAGTATTTTATTAGGTTAAAACCTTTTGACTTTAATATCTCTTTAGGGTTGCCTACTGCTGCACTTTAGGATCCCAGTAATAGAGGATGTGGAGTTGTCTGATGTTTTAATTCCTCTGTATATCACATTATAGACACGTTTTCTTGAAGTGGGATTTATAGGATGAGTTCACCTTTTGCAAAAATTTAAGAAATGCATAATTATTAATATATTTTTACTATTTGCACTCTATCTAGAGGCAGAGCCAGCTGTACCCGCCCCCTCCCCCATTGGAGCGGGGAGGGGGGAATCCAGCCCCTCCCCTGTCAAGGCAGAGAGCCGTGACAGGATCGAGAGGCGAGCGAACCCCGGTATGTGTTCGCTCACTTCCCGATCTACTGAGCCGACCTGTGACAGTCTTAT
>NW_017306926.1:606666-615103 GCF_000935625.1 Nanorana parkeri | reverse complement strand
GGGCAGAGAGCCGTGACAGGATCGAGAGGTGAGCGAACCCGGTATGTGTTCGCTCACCTCCCGATCTACTGAGCCGACCTGTGACAGTCTCATTGTCACAGGTCGGCTAGAACTATGAGGTGAGTGAAAAGCCCCTCCCCCCCTCATAGTTCTCCTTTAATACAATATATGAGGCAGATTGTATTTACCTCCTAGTCCCCCCGACCACACGGGCCATAAACTCCACAACTGACTTGGTGTTCATCCTGACCTTCTGGACTTCCTGGTGCCCGTTTTCTGGCTGTCAATCATACCGCTACACTTCAAACAGTAATCTTCTAAGCCTCTCTATCCTAGAACAACGCGCTCTTCCTTAAAAGACCCCAGTTCTAGTCGTTTGCTTCAATCGGCGCCTGGCAGGCAGTGTACCATCCAACCGAGATGCGTCAGGAAGTCAATACTGGCCGCATAGGTCAAGATAGACGTGTCAACGGAGAGGTATGGCCGCAGGACCGCTAACTCTATTAGAAAGATATTGATTACACAACTGGCACAACATGCACCGTGAGATGAAGAGCCTTCAGCAAGAGTAGACCTGTGTTCTCCAGCCGCGTACATCAATGAAGAAACAAGAGAAAGGCTATTAAAAACTTTGAGAGCCCGCAGGAGTGACACAAAACTTGTTTATAATGCTGAAAAGAAAGTCATGCTCCACTTCGGTGGGGTTCAGCGTGTGCGGCGCTGACCCACCAGAAAGGAGCGGTGGAAAAAAAAGAAGCAAGGCCCGGAATGTTAATGAGGGAGCGAAGACAAAGGACCGACATGGTGAGCGGGTGACTCCCGCTAGAGAGGCCGTACTTGTGAATTAAAGGCAGATCGGAGGATTTCAGCTCACGGCTTATAAATTTAATTGACAAGAACCAAAAGGTGAACTTCGGTGTTCTCTGTTCTCAGCTGATTAAACAACAGAAGCTCAGCTATGTAGGCTGAGCGTTGTGTACCAGGCCCGGTTCCTAATATAACATTATTAGATTGTCTTGGGGGGGTTAAAACAGAGTTTGCAAAGTAAGGCAACTTTAAATAAGTTCCCGTATAAAAATATTAAGGGCGATCTGCCAGGAACATGGTAAAGTTGGCCATATACTGCTCAGTCCAGGTGACCCAGCTGAGATTTGATTAGTGTGGGGCAGGGCCATCCCTATAATGAGGCATGAGGGAGGGCAGCCGGTGTGCCTGCCACCCCCCTTCTGGCCGGAGCGTCCCAGGTTGCTAAGCTATTAACAAAGCTCTGGTGGGCGCCCTGCCCAGCTCCCGGCAGCCGGTGATGTCACTGAACACCATAACTGGGGTATCATAATGGGCACCACCAGTAGCCCCCCACCAGGAAAGGTGCACCAGCTGAAATCGGTGGAGGCCTGGGGCGAGGGGCTAATGGGGGGTGGTGTGTGCATGCGGGGCAGCTCTGGGGGGGTGCTGCTAGTGCAGATCTGGAGGGGGAGGTGCAATGGTACCTCTGTCTGGTGACATCACTGGTTGGTGGTGGGCAGAAGGCGGAATGCCAGACAGAGCGTCCCATTCAGCTCCTGGCAGTGACGTTAGTGAGCTGGACAGGATGCCGGCCAGAGTGTCACAGATTTCTAGCAGCTCTTGGCAACCAGGGACGCTCTGACCAGAAAGGGGGCGGCAGACAGACCTGCCACACTCCCCCCCCCCTGCCCAGCACACACATGGCCCAATGAGGTGCCGCCATTATAGGGACGGTCCTGTGACTATCAGACGGGAAGTGAAGGGAAATCTCCCCAATGGGACAAAGATTCCGGAAAAAAAAAGGAACTAAAAAAAAAGTTCTAGCTGCAGTTGCTCTTTAAGTATATGGGATTCTCTGCCAAGGACAAGCTGGACACCGGAGGACAACTGAACATTTTTTGGTATCATCCATTGTTTGCTACATGCGCACCGGGAGCTACGCATGAGCAAAATTGAAAGCAATCATTTTCCTGAAACTAGAGCGGGAAATCTAGAGATTTCGGCAAAGCTACGCCATTTCGGTGGAATGCACTGGTGTCCATTGGTGAAAGCCAAATTAAGGTGGTTTTTGTTGTTTTCTTTTTTGTTTAGAGGAGAACTATGAGGCGAGTGATTTCCACTCACCTCATAGTTCTAGCCGACCTGTGACAATGAGACTGTCACAGGTCGGCTCAGTAGATCGGGAGGTGAGGGAACACATACCGGCGTTCGCTCACTTCTCGATCCTGTCACGGCTCTCTGCCGTGACAGGGGAGGGGCTGGATTCCCCCCTCCCCGCTCCGATCCGCCAGCGCTGACTGGTGGAACGGACGGGGGAGGGGGCGGGTACAGCTGGCTCTGCCTCTAGATAGGCAGAGCCAGCTGTCACTCATGCAGCTGGGCGGATCTCGACATCGATGTCGGGATCCGCTCCGGCTGCGGCGTCTCAGTATACCACGAGCTGTAGCTCCCTATACACCCCCCCCAAAAAAGCCCTGTAAATAAATTTAAAAAAAAGGAGATTTCCTTTTTTCAAGCAAATGTTGCCTAACTAGCTCAATATTGAGTGTTTCCAGAGAAAATTATAATTTTGCCAAAAAAATTTCACCGCAATCGCTCAGCTGTACTACAGACTATATAGACTACAGACACTCTACCAAGGACATGTAAAGAAACTTTAACACTCAGATAGGGGCATGATGACCACAAATGGCATTTTGTCAGGGACTAGACACGTGTGATTCGTTTCGTTATGAATCAATATTCGTACAAATTTTCCTGAAATTCGTAGATTCGGAAGCATACGAAATCCGAATTGCAGTTTCCGAATTATATCCGAAATACGAAATTCCGTTAACGAATTTCGGATCCGAATTTCTTTGAAACGGGAACTAATATTACCCCTGTAAATGAGGTTGAACAACATGACAAGATTTTTTTTAAAATCCGAAATACGGATCCGCTGCTGCTGAGAGTCGCATTACAATACACAGGCAGGAAATACGAAATTCCGTTGACGTATTTTCGTTCCGTTATGAACATTCGTTATATAATGAAGTTAAAAAGCAAAGTACATTTATATTGGAGTTGATGGTAGTTTTTTTTATCCGAAATACGAAATTTGGATCCGGAATCCGTTAACGAAATTCGTATTTCGGATAAAAAAAACAACTACCACATCGACTCCAATAAAATGTGCCGAAACTAACGAAAATCCGTATTTCGTACGAATCCGAATTGAGTTTCGGACACGAATTACGAAATACGAAATAACAGATGTTCCGAAACGGAACGAAACGGAACAAATTTTTTGACAGCGCACAAGTCTATCAGGGACATGCCGACTGCATTGCCAACCTCGGGTGATGTTACTATACTTTGGCACAGAATTTCTTTAGATCTTTTCTGCATCGCTTACATTTGAATGTTTGGCATTATTATTATTATTATTACTAGTAACAATATTTATTAATAATAATATTTATTATTGTTGTTGTTGTTGTTATTATTATCATTAATAATAAATATTAGTCATGCTGCCTTCCGTCTGCCCGTCACTTCTAATAACTTCCTAACTTCCTGGATTCCCAGTGTGCTTTGCGTCTCCTGCTGCTTGATGTGACTGTTGATTTGTAGTTCAGAAGGCCGGCTCTGATAGAGTGGTGACACCAGGAAGTGCATATTCACAGGGCTGAGTGAAATGGTGTCAGTTCATTGAGGAAGTACATCCTATAGGCATCTTCAATAAGTTTACACACTTCTACATGGATCTGGTTATTAGGAGGGGGATAGAACTTGAAATACAATATAGGAATACAGATTTAGTTTTCTGACCATAGATAGCCTTTCATCTCCTCCCCCCCGCGCTCTCATTCACACCCCTCTAACACTATGTATACTCATCCAGGTCTGCCATCACATGACCCTCCACAGAGCTTCTTCCGCTAGTGGAGACCAGTGATCCCCTGCTGCAGTTCAGTCCCACTGTCACATAACTGATGTGAGTCTGAGATGACAAGAAGGACCTTCCCTGGCAGCACGGGTCCGAGTGCCCCTGAGAGTGGAATAGGACCGAGGGACTTCGTGAGGCACGGGTGCCACTGGGTACAGATGCTGAAGACACTGGAGTGAAGCACCAGGCAGGTAGTCAGCCAGAAGCATGCAGGATATCAGGAACTCAGATAAGCAGAGTCAGAGCCGGGCTGGGTCAGTAACTGGCGGGCTGTGCAGTACAGAATCAGAAAACGGAAGCCTGGTCAGGACAAGCCAGCGTCAAGCCGTGCAGGATAAGTGGCGCCGAATCAGCAGACAAGAGGCAGAGTAGTGGAACAGGCCGAGGTCGGGAGCACGCGGAGAGTAGCAGAGTCAGTGGATCAAGCCGGGTCAGATACAGGGGTGGAGGGGTGGAGGAACGTGACTGGCCGCACAGAGTCCTGACCTCAACCCCATAGAACACCTTTGGGATGAATTGGAGCGGAGACTGTGAGCCCGGCCTTCTCCTCCAACATCAGTACCTGACCTCACAGATGGTCTAACATTCCCATAGACACTCTCCTAAAGCTTGTGGACGCCTTCCCAGAAGAGACGGAGCTGTTATAGCGGCAAAGGGCGGAGCCAACCCAATACTGATCCCTGCGGACTAAGACTGGGATGCCATTAGAGATCATGTGCGTGTAAAGGTGTCCCAATACTTTTGGCAATATAGTGTGTATACCATGTTTCCCCGAAAATAAGACGCTGTCTTATATTTTTTTGGGCTCAAAAAAACACACTAGGTCTTATTTTCGGGGTAGATCCCTTTTTTTTAAATGTAGAACAATCCACACTGATTCATGTACAAAAATATGGTAATCAGGGGTGCCGTACCTTTCCAAGAGCAATTTGCTAACCAATCGCTGGCCAGAATGAGCGAAACACGCTTTCACGATCGATTCCTCACAGGCGGAGTGCATTTGGTATCACTCCGCCTGTGACAGGAGACGGCGCTATAGAGGAGGCATCGGCTTATGCGGCTCTGCTCCCTCCGGTGCCACCTCACTTCCTCTAGCGCTGGCTTCGTTGGCACCGCTGATTATCTCCCGCCTCTCCCGTGGCTTTTCAAGTTCCCCCTTATGCCACCACCGGCCATGGGAATGGTCACAACTAGGTCTTATTTTCGGGGTATGTCTTATATTTTAGCAATTCCCAAAAATAGTACTAGGTCTTATTTTCGGGGAAACAGGGTATATATATAGTTTCTGTGCTCTTTGTGCCTTGAAGTAACAATTCACTGTTGGCCGTAACACTCCAATTATGGGTTCCATCCAATGAAGCATGGCGCTGGCAGCCATATAATCCAGTGTAATATTGCGGCGATAAGTATCAGGCATAATGGCAGGGAACGCCACATTTCACGCTCCTGTGCCTTTTAACAATCCCTCTGCATGTGAATACGATGTGTCTTTTTATAGGTAAAAACCTCCGCTGACACTTAGCGCTGCTCATTTACAGGTGAATAAATTAGGGCCGGTCGCCAATGAATTCCATACAAATGATGGTTTTTTAATAGTCTCGCGGCTGCCAATATTATTCTGATGATCTGGTGGCGTGTAACGCCGGCTCCGAGGACCCCAAGACAATGGAGAGCCGTCTATGACGGGGATACTGAAACATAAATGTGCTTTTGTTCATTGTCATTGTTCCAGAAAGAGATGTAAAACGCCCGAAAGGCATTCGGAGACAATAAGAATTGATTTTAGGCAGCACAGGACGAGGGACTTTATTGGATTGCCGGCCATTTCTGGAGAGCGGGGGACATTTTCAGGGACAAACCTTGAAATTTGCAGGCGTGTGCTTTGTTTTAGAAGCAGCGGAATCCTCAGGCTCACATAACTGTGGTGACACCGATGCAAATGTTGGATCTATTATTGTAAAAGAAGTTTAATCTGCTTATATTTTTCCTCCCCTACGTCCTCATCAACATGGTAATTACATTTTTGAATAAAACATTTTCATTTTTCATTACATATCTTATTTTAGACCCAGTGACATTATCACTGGGTCCCCTCTATGCAATGCAGGCCACCCAAGGTAACACCCACCCATGTGATGCTGAGCCTCCATGCTTAAAAGAACTGAAATCCAATAAATGAAGGGGGTGGTCCAGGGACATTCAGGCTAGGCAAAATTTATTGGCGTCAATGTGAACGTGGAAACGAAAGTGCTTTTTTTTTTAAAGAGTGCAATGAGCTTTAAAGGAGAAGTATGAGGGGGGGGGGGGTGCTTTTCACTCACCTCATAGTTCTAGCCGACCTGTGACAATGAGACTGTCACAGGTCGGCTCAGTAGATCAGGAGGTGAGCAAACACATACCGGCGTTCGCTCACCTCTCGATCCTGCCACCACTCTCTGCCGTGACAGGGGAGGGGCTGGATTCCCCCCTCCCCGCTCCAATCCTCCAGCGCTGACTGGCGGAACGGATGGGGGCGGGTACAGCTGGCTCTGCCTCTAGATAGGCAGAGTCAGCTGTCACTCACGCAGCTGGGCGGATCCCGGCACAATTGTCGGGATCCACTTCAGCATGCGGCGTCTCAGTAAACCGCGAGCTGTAGCTCCCTATATACTGAGCTTAGGGTGATGGGAGTTTGGGTCCTTGTTTGGGTCCTCCCATTACCCTGAGGAGAACTATGAGGAAAAGCCCTAACCCCATAGTTCTCCTTTAAATGGTTCCTGAAGGTTTTGGAAGCTTCTTTCAAGTATTCCAGACCTGTTCTTGTCCCAAATACCCTCTAATTAGCCTCATTATGTTACCTCAACATGTCACAGAAGAACAAGCAACAGTTAGAAAAAGTAAACAAAAGAATGTAAAGTCTTCATACACAAATAATAGGCAAATACGCAAAAAACAAAACAAAACACTAAATGAAACAAATATAATAATTTTACAATGAGTAAAATTGAGAGTTTTTGCTCTTACCCAGTTCCATCCAGGGCCGGATTTCCCACAAGGCCAACCAAGGCCCGACCTTGGGGCAGCAGGGTGTAGAGGGGCAGCAGGGGTGTGGAATACCAATCTCCTGATGCCTGGGACATGCAGTTCCAGGAGCCGGGTGGGTTGTTGTTTTCTACATTTAGCACGGCTTTGGGCAAGCAGAGCTATATGTAGAGCGGGGAAGCCGCCGCTTGTTTTGTACCAGTGATCCCGGCAATGCCACTATTGTAAAGTAGTCGCCGCTCCAAGCTCACTCCCGGGATGGACTACAATGTCACGTTTAGTTTATTAAATTTGTATTGAGATTGTAGTCCATCCCGGGAGTGAGCTTGGAGCGGTGACTACTCTACAACACACACAGGGACCATGGGGAACAGACGTAGCCCCCCTCCAGAAGGAAGGACAGTGTCAGAGATGATTGGAGGATCTACAGCCGAGTGACACACAAATAAGATACATTGTTGTTGATAGTTAAGGTCCGTGAATATTTTTTTAAGGTTTAACTCCGGAGTTTAGTGTCACTTTAAGATTGGGGGTGAAGTTCTTGGTAATGGTGAGGTATGTCATGTTACATTTTCAGCTATGATGTTTCATCTTTGTACATCATTTTGCAGAGCTCACGCTGCGCCCGGTAGTACCGCTCTAATCGTTTAGCAACTGCAAAAAAAAGTCAGCGTTCTCGGCCTCCGTGTTGTGTCTTCTTTATCTTCCTCATGTTTCTCTCCCTAGGATCTTTAGTAAACATGGCATTGCTATTTTCCTCTCTGCGCCTGCTGCGGACGCCTCCCCGTTCGCCTCTGTTGACAGTCTGGCGTGCTCCATTACATGAAGCTCCAGTGAAGCGGTGAAGGTCATCTTGTGGGAAGAGCCCCCTCTCGGCTCCCGACGTTGCCTCTTGTATAATAATGCGGACAGATCCTTTGTTTAAGACAATCACATCCTACAGATGCAGACAGGATTGTGTGGCGGGTTTTCTCCTCTGAGGGAGCGCCAGGAGGAGGTTACAATAGGAAACAGTTCTAAACTGTGAACTATTCTTCATAACCGATCACTTCAGAACTCTATTCCCTTTAAAGCTACACTGGCTTGTGTATAATCAATGCCTTTGGTATGGTACAATGTACAGTATATAATGGACACATTTGCCAGTTGTCCTTGAGTTCCACAAATAGTCACAAGGTCTAGGGACCTTTCTCTGTAATTATTGTCCCTGGAAATTGTTTCCCAAAGGCACCAGCTTGGCGATCAAGGCTTAAGGGTTGTTGTTATCATAGCAAGAGTATGCAGAAACCCTATTATGCTGGATTGATAGAATCCATGTTTAGTTCAGAGCCATGTGGTTCCTGTAAGAGTAGATTACCAAAAAATGAGCAGGATTACTTCACACACCCTGGACCAGTGGCCATCCTGATACTAACTGGTGTTAAACTCTTCCACTCCGTCCATGCCCCAAGCCTAGATATTGAAATGGGGTTGGTAGGG
>NW_017306926.1:598069-606381 GCF_000935625.1 Nanorana parkeri | reverse complement strand
TTGGAGAACACATTTACTGTTAGGCTACATACAACCTGAGCCAGTGACCATGAAAGCTGGCTGCTAGTCAATATGTAGGCTTCCTTCCACCATAAGGCAAAGCTCTATGTGTGTGTGTATAAATAAATACTGTATATCATTATAGCTGTGTAGGAACCTTGCCCTACAGTATGCTGGCATGTCACTAGTGTTAATTTAATGTTGCAGCTAGGTTGTAGCCAGACTGAGCTTGTTTGATATTGTTATCTGAGTTTGTTTGGTTTCTCTTAAGCCCAAGACATTGCTTGCTTCTGCCTGCTTCTGGGGAGTTTTCTCCAGTTGATAGAGTAAGAACTTACAATGTTATGAAAATTGATTTCACATTAGTCAATGACTAGGAAGTTTATGCTACTGCTGTGGGCAGGGGAAGGGTATAAATATTTGGGTAGAAGTTCTAGAATAGTGTTTGCTTTTTAGGCTTTGCCCGGAGGGGATGTGAGTTCAGGAGGTCTTTTCCTCTCAGACTTTGCCTGGGGAAGACGTCTCTGTGAGAAGGGTCCATTCTTTGCCTACCAGTACCCCTGCCTGAGGAGGGTGTGAGAAGAGTATCCTGCTTCCAGGGCCTGCTGGCTGGTTAGGGCACAGCTCCGGAGAGGCCTAGTTCATGTTCCCCAAGTGTGCTGGTTAGGAAAGGAAGATGCAGCTGAAGAAGTCCTGCTTAAGGTGCCCATACACTGCACGAGAATCGTGGCGGGAAATCCCGCGATCGTACGAGAATCGTGCAGTGTATGGAAGGTCGCACGACTTTTGTATATCGAGCATGTTGGAAAACCAGCTGAGAATCGTACGATTTTCGGCCGGTTTTTAAAATGATCGAGAGATCACTGCCGAACGGGGCGGGGTGCGCACCCTGTCCGTTCAGCATTGCAGTCATCGGAAGCCAGCCCCTCAGGGGGGCAGGCTTGCGATGATCGCAAGTACGATCTGCCCGTCTAAGATGGGCAGATTGTAGGTTTTTTTAAGTACTTTACAACCCTCGAAAGACAAAAGTCTTGCGAGGGTTGTAGGGTGTATGGGCACCTTTAGTCACACGCTGGTCTTGGCTTAAAGGTCCACAACTACAAAATGCTGCTCTCGGTTTCATGGTCCACTACTAGCCTGTGAAAGGGGCAGAAGATACTTAAAGGTAGCTGTCCATCTGGCCTGGCTCACCTACACTAGCGTATGGCAAAAGAGTTCATCCTTGGGCTGTGGCAGAGGTCATAGATACTACAAAATTCTCCTGAGTGGAGACAGTCATTCTGCTGTTTTAGGATACCCTGTACCCCCTGACAATTACCCTCTACCCCCTGACAATAGACGGAGTGGATATCTGTCATTTGGTCACTGCTGGTGGTTCATTGAGTGTGTTGGGGAAGCTGTAGGCCAAACTATGGTAGAAAGGATAGGCGGGACTAAAAATCCATCAGCTCCTATGGGACTGGGTGCTACAGTAGTTTTATTTATTTTCTGCACTATTCATACCACACCTTCCACAGACCACAGATTGAGGGTGGATTCACATCTATGCATTGGGGTAATAAGCGGTAAATTACCCATTTTATAATAACAATGTTAAAATAACACCGCATTGTTGTTCCAGAAACCTAAAAACAAAGAGCAGAACTTTATAAACAAGTCAGATAATTGGCATGACATCCCGTTATCTCCTCGATTGGTTCCGGCGCATTGTCTGCGATTGTCTGGCGCATGGCTTTGTGTTGCCACTGCTTACCTCCTCTAAAACAATAATACTGTTTACATAACAATGTCAGAGATGATGGAAAATACGGCAGATAAAGGAGATGACAAAACAGAACATCTCCCCGGTGGCAAAAATTTGCGGCGGCGGCGGGCTTATCGCGCACAGTGAAATCCCTTTAGCGGTAGATTCCCCGGGGCCGCGCGCACGAGAGAGAGAGAGAGACGGCAGAGCTTTTTTGTTCCGTGCCTTTGAAAAATGATTCTATTTTTAGTGAGCTTGAAAGTCATAAGTGTATTTGCAAGCGACTCGGTTCTCTTTATTACAAGGAGAGGAAAATGTTTGTCCTTTTCTGTTGGCATTATTTGGCAGCTATTTGTAGAATCAGAAGGGGGTAATGTTCAGGAAAATGACTCAGATTGTATACGAATTAAATTATAATGTGCTCTCCGAGGCCTCGTCAGCACACAGAATAATCACATTTGTATATGAAATGCCAGTGAGCGAGGAGTTTGCCCTTATCAAGCCGCACACTCCGTAATTACCGGGGTCCCCCGGAGAGTCCTTAATCCCGTCCACTTTCTCCATTGTCCTTCTGTCCAAATATATCAATTAGGCACTTTCCAAACGACTCAAGCTTTTTATTCATCCGCGTCCAATGCTTGCGAGGTACCCGAGTCTAAACACGGTCACATTTCCTCAAGGCAGGGTCGGCCGGAGAAGGGCCGGAGGACACAAAGAACGGGGATGCTGGGAAAGAATGCGCAGTGAGTGGCCATGATGGTTCCACAGCTTTATCCCCGTCACTACACAGCCCCCAGCTCCGAGTTTCCACAAATGGGGAGTATCCTTAGACTCGATCCCACATCACTAAAGTCTCATATAAGATAGACATGTGCGATTTAGTTTCATTCCGAATCGAAATTCGGATGAATTTTCTGAAATTCGGACATTTGGACACATCCGAAATTCTGAATCCCAATGCATCCGAATGCGTCCGAATCCGAATTTCCATTTCTGAATTTCGGATCCCGTCCGAATTTCGTTCAAAAACAAAACTGAATCGGACATGTGACTTTTCTGCCCAATCAGATGTGTTTTTCGATTTAATGCATCCGAATGGGTCTGAATACAAATTTTCCCGGCAACACGGGAGCCATATACAATATACACATATGATACCAAAGCTGAGGCTCCCAGACCCGAATGGCATTCGGGATCCGAATTGCCGAATTGCATTGGGGAGCTCCTGAATGCCAATCGGGTCTGGGAGCCATATACATATATTACTAAAGCTGAGGCTCCCAGACCCGAATGGCATTCGGGATCCGAATTGCCGAATTGCATTGGGGAGCTCCTGAATGCCAATCGGGTCTGGGAGCCATATACATATATTACTAAAGCTGAGGCTCCCAGACCCGAATGGCATTCGGGATCCGAATTGCCGAATTGCATTGGGGAGCTCCTGAATGCCAATCGGGTCTGGGAGCCATATACATATATTACTAAAGCTGAGGCTCCCAGACCCGAATGGCATTCAGGAGCTCCCGACTGCAATTCTGAAATTCGGATCCCGAATGCCATTCCGGTCGAGGAGATTCAGCTTTAGTATTAATATCTGTATATGATTTTCTCACGTATTCCCAACGAATATTCGTAAACGTATCCAAAACTAACCAAGATCCAGATTTCGTCCGAAACCGAATTGAATTTCGGATCAGAATCCCGAATTCCCAAAAAACAAAATATCCGAACCGAATTTTTCCGCGGCTTGCTAATATAAGATAATTTTCAATGATTTAGTGATGTAATCTGTGCACAAGCGTTGCATCCTGGGAAGGTGACATCAGCAGAGCATTGCCTGGAAACCTCATCTGTAATCTCATTTTCCTCCCCTGGGATGATCTGCATTGTCACATGTGCCAGAGTTCCAGTAAGTAAAAGGAGATGGAATAATCTGCCCCTAGTAAAAATGGCCGATGTGGGAAGAACGGGGAGGAAACTAAAAATAAGGTATGCAAAGCATAAAAAGCCGGTGTTGTAACAGCATCCTGGACCTCGTTAGAAATCTGGACCACGTCCGAGCAAGCGCAGAAGAGGTGATTGGGTCCAGAAATTTCACAGGCTACTTGCCTGAATTGCGCGTGTGCCGAGAAGCCTGTCCAGATAATTTGCTGCCGCTTCCCCACACATGCGCAATCGGCAGCGAAATGACTGGACCCGATCAGCGGGTCTGACCTTTTTACCCTAAATCCAACCCTGAGAACATGAACACGTAACACTTTACATCATCCTATCCCATGCACCCAACCATTTATCTCAACCTACCTTATAAAGCCACAAGCTATCTCGTTAGGCTGAACCTCAACCTAACTTCCTAAACCTGAAGGTCATTTTTAAAGGAGAACGATGAGGTGAGTGATTTTCACTTAACCTCGTAGTTCGAGCCGACGTGTGACAATGAAACTTTCACCGGTCGGCTCTATAGATTGGGAAGTGAACGAACACATACCGGCGCTCGCTCACTTCTCGATCATCTCCCTGCAGAGAGCCGTGGCTGACAGTGGATTCCTCCTCCCCTCCCGCTCCGATCCTCCAGCGCTGACTGGCGGAACGGACGGGGGAGGGAACGGGCACAGCTGGCTCTGCCTCTAGATTGGCTGAGCTAGCTGTCACTCATGCAGCTGGGTGAATCCAGACAGTAATGTCGGGACCTGCCTCGGCTGCGGCAATAGCTTGCTATATACTAAGCTTTGAGCTTTTGGGTCACGAGGGGAGGTTAGTATATGTTTTAACGTGACCCTTAAGAGAACTATGGGATAAAAAGGTTACCCCCATAGTTCTCTTTTAACCATATCTCTGAAACTAAATGACAGCAAACGTTAAACAAATAATAGCACCAAAGATATGAATTTGATAAAAATGGCAACAAATCTATTCCATATCATGTGACAGACATACAGTGCATACAATGCAACAAAAACTATGCAGGCGGCTGCTGAGAGCTCAGTTCCTACTGATGTAAGCTCAACCCCAGTACTAGATCTCCCAAGAGCTCTTTCCCTGGGTTGGCTCTTGGAATTTAAAGTGACATTAAACCCTCAGATTTTGTAACATAAAACAATACTGTAATGTGCACCTTACTGTAATCCATGGTTGTTTCCCTTCTCTTTGCTGCTCTTCCTTTTAAATCTGTATCTCTTCTCATGCTTGGGCAGAACTTCTGTTTTGCAGCAGACTGCCTTGTCTCTGAAATGGATACATGATGTCTGTGTGAAGGTTCACAACCTGAGCCAGCACTACAGGAAGAGGCACTCAGCTGCAAAGGGAAGTTCTCCCCAAGCATGAGAAGACATGAGGATTTAAAAGGAAGAGCAGCAAAGAGAAGGGAAACTACAATGGATTACAGTAAGGCGCACATTACAGTATTGGTTTATGTTAAAAAATCTGAGGGTTTAATGTCACTTTAAGGCTACATCTTGTTTTTTCTGGGAAATAAATTAATGTGTGCAAGTGGAGAAGGACAGAAAGGGGGTCGGGGATAGGCAGAGTTCTGTAGTCCAGCAGGCAGGGCTTGGGATGTGAGTGCAGCAGGGACACTGTGTCAGCCCACAAAAGGAAATTGGGACCTCAGTGGATTTCTGGAACATCAACAGTTCTTTCCTGTACTTGCAGTGTTTCTAATCCATTATTGCCGAGATGTACTGAATATCTTGTTTTTTTAGCCCCGGCATGCACTTTAACCCGCTGATTTTTTATCTAATTCTCTAAAGGTGAATGTATACATTAATAATCCAGAGAGGACGGAGGAAACCGCTGTGACCTACTTCTCCCACACAAGTGACGCGGCGGGCGCTGTGCAGTCCAGACAGCCATGTATCCTCTGTGATATCAGCGGGTCAGGGCTGTGACAGAACTGTTCTTGGGGAGATCAGTATTCTCTGTGGGTGATGCATGTCATATGGCCCATTGCTTGGCTTGTTAGAACAATGCCTTAAAATCCTACTGACATGATACATTGTCTTCGCTTTCTGAGTTTTCATCATATCTGCTGGTAATGGAACACATGCGGATCAGTGAACCAGCAGACGTCGACTGCACTTATACTGTCCTACTTCACGTAGCAGCCGGGTTAACCTATTGTATGCTGAAATCCCCCATACTGACGCTTAGCCTTTGTTGGTGGGCATAGCTAGGCTCAAAAAAATCCTTGGCCCTGGTCACATGACCCCGGCAGAGCTTTAACTGAGTTAAAAAACACAGCTACACTTTTTCTCTTTCATTCACTTCTATTATATGGTGGATAACTATTTAGTGAAGGATTAGTCCACCCAGAACTGATATATTCCAGTGTTGGCTAATTTCTGGAGAGTTCCCGGGTCCCAGGGGCTCCCACCATCCCTGAGCTGTTCCCTGATCTGCACACCTTCTTTGTCAATTATGAGGGGCTCCCGCTGAGTTCCTGCATCTGCTCACCAGCTGTGCCCATTATGAGGGGGTCCAAAGCATATAACTTTGGGTGGATTGACCCTTTAATATTTGACTGTATTTCGAAGCATAGGTCTGTCATAAAGAGTTCTGCTAAGCAACAGAATCAGCAGTATCTTTAGTCTATATCTGGTCTATAAATGGCGGCTCTGAATGGACAGTTGGATAGATGGCTCTATATTTAGGATGTATCCGGTCTATAAATGGCGGCTCTGGATGGACAGTTGGATAAATGGCTCTATATTTAGGATGTATCTGGTCTATAAATGGCGGCTCTGGATGGACGGTTGAATAGATGGCTCTATATTTAGGATGTATCCGGTCTATAAATGGCGGCTCTGGATGGACAGTTGGATAAATGGCTCTATATTTGGGGTGTAGATGTAATTGGATAAAAATGTGTACATTTGGGCTCTGTCTGACCTGTTCTGTTGATGCTCTTATATAAGGTCAATGCTGTACTGTATTTTAATTCAGGATGTGTTGGATGTTTCTGTCCTCTCACCAGGGCTGGGCTGGTTTTACTGTCTAGGAAGCTCACAGTCTCCTGTAACAGAGGTTCCGCTCTCACAACCAGATCTTGTCCCCGGGGGTATTAGCAGAATTCAGTCATGTTTGGGTTTTCATAGCTGCTATCGCTGGGAAAGGAAGATCATGAATATACAGAGGAAATCTGAGACAGTTATAAGGCCGGAGCTTAACCATCCTTCAAGCTGAATAGATTAATTAAGCTCCGGCTCTGCTGTTTGTTTTAAGTTAACAGGACAAAGCTGGTGAATATATGAAGTCTATCATGTGTGTGATATACATTATAGCCCCGTCCATTCATCAACCGAAATGTCGCCAATGAAGACGGCGCATTCATCTTATCCTCTTATGAGCGATGAATTTCAGGAATATTTCCTATTTTCAAGAATAATAATGCCGAACAAAGTCTGAAATTTCGCAACCTTTAAGTGTCTCGTTTGTCATTGGAAATGTCAGCATTCGTTCTGTATAAAACGCACGTTTATCTCCTCGGCTCACAGATGTTGCTCTCGTATGTTAGGAGGAAAACATGAAAGAAACGACTCTCCTTAAATGAATTGAAATCCGGGGTTATTAATCCGATGGGCCAGATGTAAGTTAATGTTTCACGTAGCGTAGAGTTACAGACATCGATGGGATTTGGATGACAAGGCAAGATGCAAGTAAGCCATAACAGACATTCAAAGCTGAGTTAGTCTGCAACTGTAACTATGGATTAGCGCACATTACACTACTTTATAGAGACTTTGAACTCTGTTCCAGTGAAGGACACTCCTTGACCTCCTACATTCCTGACCATATTTCCTCTTGTGTGGCTCCTCCCACTTCCAGGGGCAAGGCCCCTGGGGTGCATCATCCTAGGCTTACAGTAGAAAGGTGTTGAGGGCAGTGTCATGTCATTATACAAGCACTCTTCTCTGTATCATAGAGGATTGACCCCACTGTCAGGAACCGCATTTGAACCCAGGGCCTCTGCTGTAGCTGGTGGTGGTTCTACCTGCTGAGCCACCTTAGAACATTGGATAGCACCTTGCCTGATCTACTGTGTAATCCTCGGTTAAACCTAGTTTCTGCTGAACTGTGAACTCCTTGCTCCTCCCTTGAACGTCCTATTTAAGCCCCGCCTCTGCACTTCCTGTTTGCCAGATTATTGTGCTCCTGCCAATATCTTGTTCCTGCTCCCGCTGTGATACAATCCGCTCCTACTGCTACCCGTGTACCGACCTTTGGCTGCTGATTCACCAACTACTCTCACAGTCTTCTGCTACATACCTGATACCTTTGGCTCCTGACCTCGGCCTGTTCGCTGAGTACGCTTCTGCCTGCTCCTATACTACTACCGTCTGCTTGTGTACCGAACCCGGCCTATTATACTACGAATTGCCTGCTGCTTCAGCTACTGGACTCTGAGCCTGATCCCAGATCGTGACACCCACACCACCAGATGAAGCGGACCCCAAAGATAGCTCTGAAAAACATATGTACAGAAAGGCCCCCGCCTTAAACTGGAGTGTCCATTGGTGAATTTACTGTTGTTTTTGAAGCTCGGCTATAGCCTGCCTGGGCTATGTATATG
>NW_017306926.1:591780-597821 GCF_000935625.1 Nanorana parkeri | reverse complement strand
ATATATTATTGTTCTCATGAGGTTTCTCCACCTGCTGCTGTTGAGTTATCTCCAGTAGTTAGTGTGAGAAGTGCCAATGTATGAGTGATGTATATTTATCAGCCTTAGTCAATCTCACTGAGGATTTTGGTCCACTGATGTGAGCTGACTTAAGAGGATAGTTCTTTGGAGAAACCTTCTACTCCTGGGCTTTTGTCTGGTGAGGATGCCACTCTGAGTTGGTCTCTTTTTCTAGGACCTGGCCCAAGTTAGGAGCCTGTGCCAAGGTCTATGAAATCTAAGCTGGCCTTGTGGCAAGGCATAAGGGGCTTGAGTTGCTTCTATGGGAGATGGCTACAAGTATGAAGCATCTCTAGAAGAAACAGGAAAGTGACTAACTGTATGGGGAGAATCCGCAGAGAAGCTAGAACAGGAAGGTAGCCACCGGTATGGAGCATCTTCAGAGAAGCTAGACCAAGAAGGTGGCTACCCTGTATGGAGCATCTTCAGGGAAGCTAGACCAGGAAGGTGGTTACCTGTATGGAGCACTTTCAGAGGAGCCTGCTATGCTGAAGAGTGTCTAGGAGACCTTGGGAGATGCTGATGACAGATGCACATTGCATGGGGACCTCATTACTGATTATTGTAAATAGCGATGGGCTAACTGGCCTGGGTTGAGTTTTGTGAAGATTAGCAAACTCAGCCTGAAATTTGTGAACACTAAACATAGTTTATAAACCCCAATCAAGTCCAATTATTTATTTATTTTTTTAAAGTGCAGTACCCTCAGGATCCATACCAGACCCTTATGCTTGGTATGTATTTAGAGGGGGAACCAGGGCAAAAATAAAACACATGAGGTTCCCCCAAAATCGCTAAAAGACCTTTATCCAGGCATGCAACCTGGATGGCCAGGAAAGCGAGGAGAAGGCAGTGGGGTGCGCCCGCTCGCTTCCCCTCTCTGAAACCATACCAGGCCACATGCCCTCAACATGGGGAGGGTACCTTGCCAGGAGGGCTCTCCTTGGATGAGAAAATAGCCAAAGAACATTTAAGTTTGTCCCATTCGCACACAACATGGCCTTATACATTGTGTGAAAAGTCCCTTAAACTAATGTAGGAATGCTGGTTAAGTCACACACAATGAATGTACGTACAGTTTGACATTGATATGTTCATGGATTGACGTGGCTTTGGGGAGACTTTCTATGGCCTCTTGTGTGCTCTGATGTCTTCATATGCAATAAAATAAAGTGACAGAAATCTTTGTAGCTTCCGGGCCCTCGCCCCTCTGGGAATTACAGGAGAATTGAGGTTCAATAATGAGGAATTGGCTGATCTTCACCACCAATACAAGAACCACTCAATAAACTGATTTCTTTTAACTCTTTGCTACTTGACGTTCCGCAGAATACTTACGCTGATCAGACGCTGCACATTTCAACTTCTAAAAACATTTAATTAAAAAACTATTAATAATTATTGATCATTCATAATAGATCCGCTGCTGTCTGTTTATCAATAATCAGCCATACATTTCCAGAGTGAAAAACTGGAATTCATGAAGCTCCAATGAGAGCTCAACAACAGGCCGATTCTGGCTGGATGGATATTTATAATATTTTGTTTATTTGTATATATTCTCCTCAATGTTGTATAATATTGTATGACTGTGGGGGGGGCATTAGAGTGTAAGCTCCTCTGTACAGAGACTGATGTGACTGCGGGGGAGGGGACATTAGAGTGTAAGATCCTCTGTACAGAGACTGATGTGACTGTGGGGGGAGATTAGAGTGTAAGCTCCTCTGAGAGAGACTGATGTGACTTTGCTGGGACATTAGAGTGTAAGCTCCTCTGTATAGAGACTGATGTGACTGGCTCAGTGTCAGCACTGCGGTATATGTCAGAGCTATATACATGTATAATAATAGTGAGTGACTGTGGGGGGACATTAGAGTGTAAGCTCCTCTCTACAGAGACCGAAGTGACTGCGGGGACCTTAGAGTGTAAGCTCTTCTGGCTCAGAGACTGATGTGATTGGCTCAGTCTTCTCTGTACAGCACTGCGGTATATGTCAGAGCTATATAAATGTATAATAATAGTGAGTGACTGTGGGGGGGAAATTAGAGTGTAAGCTCCTCTGTACAGAGACTGATGTGACCGGCTCAGTGTTCTCTGTACAGCGCTGTGGAATATGTCAGAGCTATATGCATGTATAACTTTAAGGACAGTGTTATACTTTATTGTTGAGTTAAACAGGATTCATAAAAACCTCTCTCTTTCCTTTTTTTGTTGTTGTACCTCCACAGTCATACTCACAGATCACATGTAGCCGGGCGAGCGAGCGAGCGAGGAAGGGTTAAGCAGATGAAGCATCAAACACATAACAGACTGGGGAGCAGTAAAACCTCCACAGAGACAGACGGAGGGTAATGATATAAGTGGATGTGTCAGGAAGAGGTGTTGCCTGCCTGTGTTTGATATTCTCCTAAACATCTGTTAGCGCTGCTAATTAAAACAGATTCATTTGGAGGTGAGGCGTTTGGGGAACGAGGGAGGGTACGGGATGCGTCCCCTGGGTTGGAATAGGGCCCTCGAGGGGGCCCCTTTTCTCTGGAGTTAGGGTCACCCCCTCCTGAGGCGTGAAAGCCGGATCGGTAACACCCTTCGGAGACACCCCCGCTGCTCTGGCGAAGGGATAATGAGACACATAATATATGGAAGAAGAAAATGGTGAATACGCATGAAAGAGACACGCTCCCTATTCATGTCGGAAGTAATGGGAACCCCAGAGAGACATTGGAGAAGAAAGCCGCGTGGACGCAGTTAGGATAATGAATACGGAAACGTAGATCCTTTTCCGCTCTTCGGGAAATTTTGCTGACGGGAGACGTCGGCGTTCACATTTTTTGCTGGACACTGAAAATGTGCCAATAACGTCAATATTTATAAAATATTTACCAAGCTCACCTGCTATTTTTACAAATATGCCGACCGCGCAAAACTAAAATCGAAGGGAACGCGTCAACAGGAAATCTTGTCTGCACCAATCGTCCTCAAAGTTTTTCTACCTGTCCCCCCCCCTTTCCGACCTTCTTCTTCAATCTGTGGCCCCCGTTCTGTCTGCATCCCATTATCGGTCACCACTCACATTCCTGGCTTGTAAAAGGAATATATGTTTTTATTTATAATCATTTTAGTACCGCGGCTTAAAGTGACATGAAAGTATTTTTTTTCCCCTCTATGCAATGTTAGTGTCAGCACTTACCTTAAATGATGTTTCTTAATCCAAACTTCTTCTTTCCTGTCCTTTTCAGCCTTCTCTCCAGCGCTAGTGCGGGTCTTCGATCCAGCGCTGACTCCTCTGTCCTTGTTGGCACTTCCTGCCCCACAGTGTCTGCATGCAAAACTTTTTTCGAAGGTTTTTGCATATATCTACTGCTTGCTAGCCTTATACACTGAGTGGCCAGATTATTATGACCCCCCCATCAGTACTTTGTTGGGCCGCCTGGTGACTCCACGAGATGGTGAAAGGTGATTCGAGGAATCTGACCCGGCACTGTCGCTCGTCACCGGACTCCTCCCCCCTTCCCTTCGTTAGCCGACGAGCCACTTGGGGAAGGGCGGAGGAGTCCGGTGACGTCACCGGATCGCCGACGGGACTCCCGGAAGACGGCGGAGAGGTGAGTGTTTTCATTAGCGATCAAAAGAATTTTAATCGATCAAAAAGTTTAACGATGAATCAAGAAATTAATCTTTAATTTCTACAGCCCTAATATTACATACTGTTTTTTTATAGGACAAAATGTGACATATGCATATATCAGGAACGTGCGGTCAGGGGAGGCAGGTGGGGCGGAGCCTCACCTAGTATTATGGAGGAAAAAGCTGTCAGCTTCAAGTCTGAAGTCCACAGCTTTTTCACCATTCAGATCGGCTTGTTACAGAGCAGGGAAAGCGTCCCCTGCTGTGTGACCTGTCATGGACGGAGCGCTGGATGTTAATTACAGGCAGCGCTGCAACCGGCTTTTGACAGGTAGTTAGGTTACACAGCAGCCGGCTTCCCCACTGCTTGTGTAACCTAACTATTGAAGCCAGAGCTGTCACAGCCTCTACTTTTGTTAGAGGTGTGAGCTCTGTGGATGGCTTGGACCAATGGCAAAGCGCCATTGGTACAAGCTGTCCAATCAAAAAAAGAAAAACAAAAACCACTGAGGCCATCAATCTCGATGCCTCAGCAGTGACAAGCAAGTGAGGGACAGGGAGGCTCCTCCCTGTCTCCTCTCTTCCTCCTTCACACTAGCTTGGAGGAGTCCCGACGGGACTTTGGCCAGCGGGGCTTCGGGGGGCGGGGCGTGCTGGGGGCGAGGCTGGGGAATGCCTCACCCGCAACCAGAGGTAGCGCACGTCACTGGCACATATCAATTCTTATGTTTTATCAAAAATTTAAACAAATGGAAATAAAATGAAAAAAAACTAAAATTTTTCACAGTTTTGGCAATAATTAGTGTAGCTAACGCAAATTCATTCATAATAAATTATTTTATTTGTCCTGATTTTTAGGGTATGTCATATGTCTGGGATTTCAGTTTATTTTGGGAGTCATAGGTCACAATAAACAAGGAGCGAAATACAATTTTATTGTGGAAAAATTTTAGTTATCTTGTACGTTTGTCTACTAACTTTAATAGCTTCCTCGGCACTATATGTTCTTATGGTTTGTTTTTTATTAAACATTTTTTTAAAACTTTTTTAAAACTTTTTTACTTTTTGTTAAACTTTTAAAAACTTTCAAAAAAAACCTGTTTACAACTTTAAAACTAGGGGGCACTAAAGGGTTATTTATTTATTTTTATTTACAGTGGCTTTGATACTTAGTATCTCTGAGGAGACAATGTATTCTCCTCAGAGATACTTTTTATCACTTTGTAGCACACTTATCCGGCTTGCGGCTCCACAACACAGTCAAGCCGCCTATCGCAGTGATCGCAGTGCTGGGACCCCCTTATTTGCTGTTGACGGTCTGCCTCGGACACCAAGGGACCCAGCAACAGCATGAGAGCTGGGAACCAGGGAAGGCAAAATATAATCAGATTAAAGTTCAGCTTTAAAACTTTCTTGGGTCCTTACTAGAGGTGCACAGAAAAGAAAATGTTAAAACGGAAACAAAACCGAAAATTTAAAAAAAATGTCAGACCGAAACCGAAAGAGCTCAGACTGAGAGAGGGAGAAGCAGCACAAGGAGCCAGTCTGTTGTGTGGCAGTACTCATGTGCTAGCAATGAGCATGCTGAAAGGCCCGGCGCTACCGCAAGGCAAGTCAGGCAGCCGTGGGGGGGAAGGGAGGGGGGGGGCGCAAAAATGCACCTTGCCTGTGTAGGCAAGAATCCTAGCACCGGCCCTGCATGCTGATAGTAGGAGAGTTATAGAGAGATGGACTCACCAGTCTGCTGCTTCTCCTTTTCATTGATAAAAATCAGGTCTCCAACCTTGCCGGCAGAGCTGTGGTATGTGGCAGGGCTGCGTAACTCCAAAGACTGGATGGACATTACTACACATCCTTTGGCTGGTGGAAAGCTCCTGTGTTATATTATATCTGTGATTGGAACTGTATTCAGCTTTAATATTTCAGAGCGCGTGTGACGCCTAACCATCCGTTCCATACATAAAGTCCCAGCAGAGCTCCTCCCCGGTGCCCGTGCACAATGATACATCACAAAGGCCGATACAGAAATGATTTGCAGCATCTTTAATATTTAATGAGGTTCATGAAGAATGACACGGGGGAGGAAAACCGCTTAATGCGATGGAAGGGAACGCCGGACTCACATATATTTATATGGTTTTTTTTCCTTGTAATGAATTTCTGTAGGTTTGTATAATGGCCGCGGCCCGGAATAGATTTACTATCACCGCCGGGTATTGATGGTCCCGGTTCTGAAAAATACTTTCAAAGAGCCTTCGAGGAACGCTCCTACTCGGCGGTTTATTAACACCTTCCGAGCGCCTGTGCGTGCACTTACAGAACCACCAGGGCCGTCTTTAAAGGTTAAAGGAGAACTA